>NC_053436.1:18104012-18377193 GCF_007990345.1 Gossypium hirsutum
GACTTTAACTAATAAACTGTACTAATTGGCCCAACCAAAAATTCTAGAAAAAAATATGTAGATGGACATATGAGTCTAGTTTCAGGTAAAAATTACGAAAATGATTTTGGAGTTTTATAACTCAAGATATGATTTTTAAGGTGACAGTGACACAGTTAGCCAACTGCCTGGAAATTTTTAAATTGGACTGCAAAGAAGTGATTTAAGTCTGCAAACCCCTCGTGTCCGACTCCGGTGACGGACTCGGGTACGGGGTGTTACAATTTTATTGGTATCAGAGCTACGGTTTAGTCGATTCTAGGACTACCGTAAGACGTTTGGGTCTAGCTATACATGCCATTATGTGAATATTTGATAGTGTGGTGATTTCTGACAATTGAAAATGTGTTTATTTATTGTAATGAATTCCGATCCCGATCGAGCTGTAGCAGATGGTATTGAGAGGACTGAGACATGCTTATGATGTGTCAATATTGAGAAGGGTATAACATAAGTAAGTTTTGAGTAATTGAATTTGGTATTTAACTTAAAATGCCATGATATACATGTATGATAGATGAATGATGTCCCATTGTCCTTATCATAATAAGGTTATTAGAGAAATGAACAAAGGAAGAGATTGGGGATATATGCTTTTGTGTGATTGCTTATTAAGCTGAAAGTTTAGTAAAAGAAGCATACATGTATTAGATTTGAATGATATTTACGACTTAAAGTCAAGAATCATGTTATATGTTTACATGTGAATGAATTGATTAAATTATAAATGTGATTTGTGCCATGTGAAACATGATAACATGTGAATAAATATGTATGAGACTCAGTGATGTGAATCCGAGTTTAAAGACCCGCTGACTATATGAAGAGATTATGTCCGGGTAAAGACCCGATGGCTATGTACAGAGATTATGTCCGAATTAAAATTCGTTGGCTTTGTGTGGAGATTTCATCCGAGCTAAAGGTTTCGACGATGATCTGGGCTAAGTCCCGAAGAGCATTCGTGCTAGTGATGTATCCGGGCTAAGTCCCGAAGAGCATTCGTGCTAGTGTTGTATCCGGACTAAGTTCCGACCGGACTAAGTTCCGAAGAGCATTCGTGCTAGTGATATATCCGGGCTAAATCCCAAAGAGCATTCGTGCTAGTGATGTATCCGGACTAAGTTCCGAAGAGCATTCGTGCTAGTGATATATCCGTGCTAAGTTCCGAAGAGCATTCGTGCTGGTGTTATATCCGGGCTAGGTCCCGAAGAGCAATCATGCTGGTGACGTGTATTCGGGCCTTCGTGCCTAGTAAACTTCGTGCCGGTAATTTGAGCAAAGTTTAAGTATTCATTACTATACGAATTCAAATTTAAATGAGATGATATGTTTAAAAGTGTACATACATGATGTTTATAGACTTGGTTAAGTCATTTCAATGTGTAATAACGAATGAATAAGAGCACTATGTGTGTGAATGATTAGAGGCACTGTGTGTGTGCGAATTCCTTTAACCGAGCACTATGAGTGCGAGATCGGTCAGTGGGCACTAAGTGTGTGAAGTGGAATTCATGTAAGACCTCGTCTGGGACGAAGGCATTGATTTGAGAATGTGTGTAAGACCATGTCTAGGACATGGCATCGGCTCGATATGTGAGCATATGTAAGACCATATCTAGGATATGGCATTGTAAGAGCTATATGTGCTTAATGAGTATCCGTAATGATTTCGAATGATTCAACGGGTATCGTTAACAGTGATTAAATGTGCTAAATGAATTCAATGTTCAGGTATGTGGAAGTTGATTTTCTGTTGGAAATAGGTTAAGTTGAATAGTGAGATATGATGGAATTATAAAGGATATTTATTGGGATGTTTGAGTATATGTGTACTTTCGGTCAGGTTACAGCTTATACATGAATGAAAATGTGGGTTACAAATATGTGGGTTGATGATGTGAATTATACATGTTAATATGTACTTAATATGTGTTTGAAATGCAATTGTGAATTAAATTAAGTGATTATTGCTTATGAAATCAAGAAAATGAGATATATGCGCATACTTGTAGAAATGTTTATGTATTTGTTTTAAGATAAGAAAATGATTTTATAGATCGATGTGAAATCAATAATGAATTACAATTGCTATCGATGAGCTAATGTCTTTGTGGATATAATTCAATAAGAGGACGTTATCCTAAACTATGCATCGGTAGAAATTTTCGGGGACGAAAATTTCTTAAGTGGGGGAGAGTTGTGACAGCCCTAAAATGACCCTAGTTGGAAAGCGGTTTCGGGACCGCTAAACCAAGTCACCAAATTATTTGAATATGATATTTATAGTCTAAAATTTGTGAATATGAATGTGTGAAAGTTTTGAGCTTCGATTTAGTCGATTGCATGTGAATTTAGTAATAGGACTTATGTGTGACACTTTTGAAATGTGATAGGTTAATCCATAAGGATCTATTAGTGCATGTAATCAAAAGGGTGGACTTGCATGTCAATTTCCCCCATTTAATTACTCGTGGCCAGCCATGACAAAGGGTGATGGGCAAAACATGTCATAAAACATGTTGTGCTAATGGTTTATGGGAGAAAGGATAAAATAATAATGGGAAGGTAAATGATGACAAAAAAAATGTGTGTGGTTGCCCCCCCTTCCATTGCCGTGAATTGAAGGAAGAAAACAAAAGAAAAAAAAATGTTCATCTTCTTCTCCTACCTCTCTCAAGCCGAAACTAACCAAGAAATGGAAGAAAGCACACCTAAGGCATTCGGCCATCTTGTGTGGGGGGAATTAAGGTATGATATCATGTGATTCTTTTGGAATTTTTGTGAAGTTGAGTTTGTTTTGGTGCTCATAACATGACCCATGTGTTAATTTTTGAGTTTGTGTTGCAAGAAACATTTGGTTATGTCCTTATATGTCAAATTGATGATAAATTTTTGATATTTGGTGAATGAATATGGGTTTCGGTCATGGTAGATAACAAAGAATGTGGTTGTTGTTCTTGTTAATTTGGATGAATTTTTGGTGGATAGGTGCTTGAATCAAACAAATGATCATGTGTGTACACTAGGTGCTAGTTGAGAAGAATCGGTCACTATACTGGAGGCCATTGCCGAATATGAGTTTAGTTATTGAGTTGATGGAATAAAAGAATGCTTAAAGATGTGTCACAACAAATTATATGTTAAGCTAAGGTTGTTAAATTATCAATCTTTCTTCCTAGCCGAATATGTGTTTATAAAGTTGAGTTGTTAAATAGATTTTGAAGTTAGCCCATGCATTTATTTTTGAATTTAAGAAGAATGATACATTCGACTATGCTTTGATGTGCTTGGATTGTTGTTCATTGAGTAAATGATTGAGGAATGGTTAGAAGAATTTGAATGCTAAACTAGTTGATTTGTTTGATGATATATATATATGTATTCGGCAATGGGATAAAATGTGTATTAAGGTAAGTTTCATGGTGATTATGCTTGTGATGTTGGGTTAATATTCGGCATTGAGTAATGTGGGGTAAGGTGATTAATTGGCTATGAAATTAGCTAAATTGAATAGGTATGTTTAATAATATGCTTAGTATAATGTATGATCTTATAACTCGGTTTGGTATTGAGATAAAGGTTAGATGTATGATTGGATTTTGGTATGTGTTAAATTGGTCAATCAAAGATTAAATGATATGTGATTGCCAAATGTGATTGTTAAGTGAATAATATTAGTTAAGTACTTAAGCAAATCTATTGTTTTACTTAAGCTTAAGAGCAAAGAGGATCAAAGTCGGATAGGGGAAAAGAGAAAGTAAACGAATAGCCGTGGACATCTAATCGTCGACCACTTCTGAGGTAAGTTTTAAGTGATTAAACGTTGAGTAAATTCAATCATAATAGGACATAATGAGTTGATTTAATAAGATATGATGTGGCCATGATATGTCTTAAACTCAAATGGTAAGTTCATATGTGTTTGGACATGGAAAGTTAAGAGCAAATTGTAATAATTTGCTTTGGACAGCAGCAGTAACGTGATTTTAGAAAATCACTATAAATTGTTGGTGTGGAATTATAGGCCGAATAAAATATGTAATCAAGGCTTAATTAGTCTAGTTTCTTATAAAAGAGACCTTGTGAGCAAACAAATTTCCTATAAAGAGATATTTAAAGTTGTGTGAGACGGTGTCAGAATGACTCCGAAATCCCCTGTTCTGTTTTTAGAAAATCATTATAAATTGTACAAAAATGGTTATAAGATAAAATTTATATGCTTAGACTCCTTAATGAGTCTAGTTTCAAATGAAATCAAATACAACACATTTTTAATTCTGTAAAATGAGAAATTTGATTCGTAGTGAAGAGTGGTCAGATTAGTTAAACAGTGAAAAAGGGGAAACTTTAAGAAAAATCTGGTATTGATTGGCCAAACCTAAAATTCTGAAAATTTTATGGATGGAAGATATACGAGTCTATATTCAGGGAAAATTAACAGCAAGTGATTTGGAGTTTTGTAGCTCCAGTTATAAATAATTTAGTGACTACTGCTCAGGAAAACAGCTCGTAGTGAATATGTGATTTTGTTGTAAACATGGATAAAACTTGTTTTAGTTACTCATAAGCTATTGATTAAACCCATACGTGAATTCTAAATCGTGATATTGTAAAACGATACATGAGTGTTAGATGGATCTTTGATATTAAAATTTGTGAAATTGTAAGTTTATGAGTATTCGAATATGAAATGATAGTATGGCGTGAAATTGAATTATTCATTGGGAAATGATTAATGTAGATTCGGCCAAGACAATGTGTATACATGATAGTATATGTGATATGTGAAGTATATTTGGATAATTGTGATGTGAATGTATATATATGTGATAAGGCCTAATGGCCGATGTGATGAATGTGAAAGTGTATATATATGTGATAAGGCCTAATGGCCGATGTGATGAATGTGAAAGTGTATATATATGTGATAAGGCCTAATGGCCGATGTGATGAATGTGAAAGTGTATATATGTGATGAGGCCTAATGGCCGATGTGATGAATGTGAAAGTGTATATATGTGATAGAGCCGAGTGGCCAACGTGATAGATGTGAAAGTGTATAAATGTGATAAGTCCCGAAGGGCAATTGTGTCAGTACTATATCCGGGTTAAAACCCCGCAGGCTTTATGCGAGAGTATTATCCTGATTAATGTCCGTAGGCTTCGTGCTCGTACTATATCCGAGCTTTAAAGACCCGACGGCTAAATGCTAGGATTCACGTAAGACTTTGATATTGAGTATCTGCATTAAGTTACCATCAAATAAGTATTATGTTTTCAAGATGTTCAGGTCCGTATTACTTACTCATCGGTGGAGTGATTTCGAGGTGAATTATCAGTATCAAAGAGGTAGGTAAATGTGATTAATATTATAACTCCAAATGTGAGAATGTGCTTTGGAAATATTTGACCATCTAGGTCATTATTATTCGAAAGTATATATGTGGCAGCCAAGTGTTGCGTTTAATGATATTATAGATCGAGATGAAGCTCTAGATTAACTTCATCGAACAGTTGAAATGAATGACCAATAATAGTGATTGAGAACACTTTGTCTTGCTTAAAACTTACTAAGCATTAAATGCTTACTCCGTTCTTTGAATCTCTGTTTTATAGATTTTGGTTCGTCAGCTATCGGACTCGGGATTATTGAAGTCGAAGTCGCCCACACTATCAAAGCCCTTTTGGTACACTTTTGGTTGAACTCTGAAAATGGCATGTATAGGACTACCCTTTTGTAGTGGGTCATGGACCCTTTGGATTTGTATAATTTTGGATAGCCATGCGAAAATGGCTTATATATGTTTGAGCATAATGTTATAATCATTTGGTATGGATATGGTTATTGAGAGGTGTGGATATGCTTAACAAGGATTGGCCATGGGAATGGTTAATCACTATCATAATTTGTGCTATTCATGCTAAAAGGGCTAGTTGAATCATGGAAACTATGAAATAGGTAAAGTCTACCTTAAAGGCAGATGCTGACAGCAGCAGTGATGTAGATTTGGAAAATCACTAAAAATATTACGAATAGAATTAAATAGTGAATAAATTATTTAAATGAACCTTGATGAATCCACTTTCATATTGAAGAAACGAAACGGTCATATGAGTGGTATGTTAAGAGATAATTAGGTTTTCGTGAGACAGGGCCAGAACGGTTTCTGGATTCTCTGTTCCGACTTTGGAAATTCATTATAAATTAACCAGAGATAATTATGAGTCATTCCATATATTTATAGATTCCTCTTTGAGTCTAGTTTCTATAGAAACAAATGGCATCAGCATTGAAGCCCTGTACAGGGAGATATCCAAATCGTAATGCATGGAGGTCAGTGTAGTCGCACCCTGTAAAAGGGGAGACTTTAACTAATAAACTGTACTAATTGGCCCGACCAAAAATTCTAGAAAAAAATATGTAGATGGAAATATGAGTCTAGTTTCAGGGAAAAATTACGAAAATGATTTTCGAGTTTTATAACTCAAGATATGATTTTTAAGGTGACAGTGACACAGTTAGCCAACTGCCTGGAAATTTTTAAATTGGACTGCAAAGAAGTGATTTAAGTCTGCAAACCCCTCGTGTCCGACTCCGGCGGCGGACTCGGGTACGGGGTGTTACATAAGGACTATTTTGATAAATGTGAATATTAAATAAGTTAAATTTTCTATTATAGATCAAGAAGAATGAAATTCGAGGTTAGACTGAGGAAAGAAAAAGGTTGAGGACTAAATCAAAATATTTGATCGTATTCTGTATCAAGGTAAGTTTGCGGTAAATAAATGCAATGTTTTGTTATTTATAATTAATGATGTTATTTTTCAGCATCTATATATTTATTTTGTAAATTTGTTCCTTGATGATTCAAACAAGAATTGATAGAGAAATGATACTTAAAAGTCCCGGTTCAACCTTAGGAATGTGTAGGATACAAATGTCATGACATTAGGGTTTAAGGATACCAAGTTAGACCATGCCAAGGCATGGCACTGGTAAGTTCTATAAGGCAAGGAAATCATGTAATACCATGTCAAGACATGGCATTGATAAACTACTATAAGACAAAGATCCCATGTAAAACCATGCCAAGCCATGGCAATGGTGATTTCATAAGGCAAGGATACCACGTAAGACCATGTCAAGACATGGCAATGGTAAGTTTAAAAAGGAAAGGTACCTGTGTATCCTTAGTATTCCAAGTGGTTCAACGGAAAATTCAAAGAGTGTACCAAAGGGAAGGTAAGATAAGTCCATGTTCGAAAGGTTCAAGTTTTCTTGATAATTCATTTAGAATGTTGTTATTTATTTACATGCAAACTTACTAAGCTTTACGCTTACTCCCTTTATTTTCTCTTTTTTTTATAGTATCGCAAAGCCAACTCAAAAATCGTAAGGACGTCGGAGATCGCCTCACAATATCATCGAGTTATCTCGGTATTTTGTGACTAGAAATACTTTAAGTTATGGCATGTATAGGGACTTGGCTATTTTGTGTGTATGTCCTTATGATATGATTAAAGAATGGCATGTGAATACTTGGTAATGATTAGCTTATGATATAGCTAAATAGGAACATGTTTTGGTATTATGTATGCCTAAACGAGGTTTGATGCAAAGAAATTATGAAGGAGTAAGATTTGACCATGGAACAGTTAGGAAACAGCAACAGTGATGTGATTTTGAAAAATCACTAAAAATTGTATAAATGGAATTAAATGATGAATGAGATATAGAATTAAATCTTATTAAGTCTGTTTTCATAGGAAAGAAACAAAGAAACCAAAGAAAGTCTATATTCTGATATATTTAAATTTTTATAAGACTGGTTTAGAGTGACTTTGTGATCCCCTGTTCCAATTTTGGAAAATCACTAGAAATTTTAAAAAATGAATTATAAGTTGAAGTTTATATTTCTAGATTCTCCATTTTCATTATAAACAAACAAAAACATTATCATATTTATTTATAATGAGATAATTGATTTTTAGTGAAGAGAGCTTAGGTCCGCTAAACTGCAAAACAAGAGAACCTTTAATGAATAAACTGTAAAAATTGGACAAACCAAAAATTCTAGAAAAATTATGGTAAAAAGATATATGAGTCTAGTTTCAGGGAAAATTTATGGATTTAAATTTCAAGTTTTGTAACTTGAGTTATAATTAATTTAGTGACTATTACGTAGATGGACAGTTTTATTATGAATAGTGAAATAAATTGTTTTGATTTGTGTAAGTAATCAGAAAATTTTTAATGTTCCCGATTTGGTCCCGAACCATTCCAATTGCACGTTTTAGGGCCTTAAGGGCCCTTTTTTTATGGATTTATTGGATGAATGTGAGCGAATTAATATTTTTTAAAAAAAGTACATTTTTTATGCCCCGAACAGGTAAGATAAGTCTGGTAACGCCTTGTGCTCGACTCCGGCGATGGTCTCGGTCGGGTAAGGGGTGTTACAAAAAGGTTTGACCAAGCTCTCTCCCATAATGTGTGAGATTTTTATGTTTTTAAGCTCGTATAAGCTTAATCTAGCTAGCTCGGGGGTGAATTTGTAAAATGGTTAAATGTCTAGGGATTTGCCATGAATGATTTTGAGGTTTTTTTTTAATGGCTGAATTATTAAAGCTGATGGCTAGATATAAGTATTTTCTTCAGTGGAGTAAAATTCAAGTGAAATAATGTGAATTTGTGGAAAGATGTGGGCTGTTTTGGACCCCTAAGAAAATTTGCTAACATGGGTTCTTTTTTAAAAATGGTAAAATTTCATGTTATGGGTCTAAGGACTAAATTGAATAAAAGGAAAAATGTTGGGGCAATTTTGTAAATTCACATTAAAATGCGTTATAGGCTTGAATTAATTATTTTAAGCTATTTGAATTATTTAACTAAATGAATTTATATTATTTAAATCAAGAAACGCTACAATTGGATTTAAATCAAGGATAAAGCTAAGGTTCCAAACTAGTTGTTGACTCTGTTTTAGCAGTTGCTCTAATTAAGGTAAGTTCATATAAGGATTAAATTTGTTATTATTTGTTATTATTGTTTTAGATGGAATATTAATTAATATGTGTGATATGCATAATTATATTGATAGTTTTGTATTAATTTTGGTATAATGGATTAAGTTGTGAAGATAATTAAAATTAAAGTCTATATATGAAAAATATGAACTTCATTTAATGTGCAACGGAATGATACAATGGAATGAAAGGAAAAAGTTTGATGTGTATATTGAAAATGTGTATCTCATGAAGCATGTGCGAAATGATATAATATAATGAAATTTAAATAATATGATATGTATAAAGGTCTCATTTGAACCTTATGAATACTTAGGATACAAATGACATGTCATTAGAGATTATACGGTTTCGGGTACTAGTCTTGGATGTCCTACTGATGACTGAGGTCCTGCCTTTGATACGGATTCTCCATAGCTCATGTGAGCACTATTGTAAAGGTTATGGTTATATGAAAAGGCACACTATGTGCGAGCATTCCCAAGTATCCGATGTGATTCTATATAGTTTAATGAGTAAGTAAAGGTTATTGGAAAAACATGTATTAAACTTAATGTTACTAATGTTCATCTAAAATGAAAAGATAGATATGCATATATGAAATAAAAAGGATAAGAGTTTATCATGTGATCGATGAAATACGCATGGTATTCATTTCTTAGTATATGCTATGTTTCATAGATTTTATGTTTACTTATTATCTACTAACTATGTGGATTCAAATGAGAAGAATGTGTAATGGATGATATATAAAGTCTAAATACTTATTATGTATATGCCATAATTTACTTGGAACTTACATGTAATGTTATACTTACTAACCTTATGAGGTGATGTGTATAGGAAAGGAAGTTTGGCATATGACATGATGGAAGTGTGATTAGTTGTTTAGTTTAATATGTTTGGTAAGTTTAAGTTTCCTTTATACGAATTCCTTTATATGAACTTACTAAGCACTAATTATTTACGTAGTTGTTTTCTCTGCTTTGTAGATCATCGGAAAAGCTTGACCGATTGGAATCTTGTGGGAGCATGGTCACACTATCCATTCATTATATTGGTAATTATGGTTGTTTTGGTTAACGGTTATAAATGACATATAATAGGGTTAAAAAGATTATTTCAGTGATTTGGCTTGTTCAGGTTGTGTTAAGATTGTTGTGGTTAATGATATTAAATGATGGCATGTGAAGAATAGGTACAAGTATGTGTGGATGAACTTTATGCATGCTTTATAGATATTAGGTATTATAAGGTATAATGGCATGTTCTGGAATGGCTATTTGGCATGGTTGACATAGGTTCAAACTAGAACTTTGAAATGTGGAACGAGTCTAAATTTGGTGTGTGAAATGTGGTGCCTTTGATTGGCATATTGGTAGGTATATGTTGAATGATTCTTGACTTGATTTGTCTTTATTTAAATTTTAAATGGATGAATAATAGGTATATGGTGTAGATTTTAAGGTTAGTCCATGTCAGTTAGATGAATTTACTTGGATGTATATTTTGTGGTACCAATAAGGGTACATTGGTTGAATGATGGAAATGTGTTGCATATATGATGATTTTAGCATGATTTGGTCTCATTTAAGTGTGCTTTAATTAGGTTGAAAAGGTTAGCAAATGGTATGCTTGTAGCTCAAGAAAGTATTTTTGGTAAACTTGTTTTTCAAGGCACATTTTGGTACACACGACCTGAGACACGAGCTATCACACAGCCGTGTGTCACACACAGGTTGTTCGAAGGGTCGTGTGTCCTTATTGTCTTTAAATATAGGTTTCACATGGTCTGTGACACTGTTGTGTCTCCTAAAAACAGGTAGTTACACGGTCTGGCACACTGCTTGCTACATGGTTGTGTGACCCAACTTCGAATATGCACACAATTTGGCACATGGCCTACGACATGGTCATGTAGCCCTATTTTGAATGTCCATACAGTCTCGGCTATGTCAAACTGCCTGGAAACATGGTCGTGTGACCCCTGTTTCACAAATTTTTCATGTTTTGCATGAAATTTCTGATTTACTTTGAGTAAGTCTCTAATTGTTTCCAAACTATTTTTAGCGCCAATCAAGCTCGATTTGAGGCCCATAAAAGTATTTTTATCATATTTAAATTACGTTATTGAAAATTAATATCTGAATTGCATGTTGATCCATGCTTGATTATTAAGGTTCTATTTTGCACTGTAATGCTCTATAACCCTTATCTGAGGACAGAGACAATTGTTTCTTCTTTGTCCCATCATAGCTCCAACAGTAAAATCGCTCACGTTACACATCAATTCAAAAGGTGAGCTCTAATCAGGTGTAACAATTATTGTGGCTGAGATTAACTAACTTTTCAACTCTTTAAAAGCTTCCAATCATGCTTTATCAAACTCAAAAATAGTATCTTTCTCTAACAGCACACACAAAGACTTATAAATTTTTAAAAAGTCTTTTATAAACCTTCGGTAAAATCTGGCATGGCTTAAGAAACTCTGAACTCCTTTCAAACCAACTGGAGGTGGTAATTTTTCAATCACATCCCCTTTGCTTTATGTACTTCACTTCCTGTTTTGGAAATTTTATGCCTTAAGACAATTCCTTCCTTAACCATAAAATAACATTTCTCCTAGTTAAGGACAAGATTTGTCTCATCCCATCTCTTAAGTACCTTAGCCAAGTTACTCAAACAAACATCGTAAGTATTACTAAAAATAGAAAAATCATCCATGAAAACCTCAACAAAATTTTCTACCATATCTGTAAGTATTACCATTATGCATCGCTAAAAAGTGGTAGGTGCATTGTATTAAGCAAAAGGTATTCACCTAAAAAGAAAACATATTGTACGAGCAAGTAAAAGTCATTTTGTGTTGGTCTTCCATGGCTACAACTATTTGGTTGCATCCCGAATATCCATCTAAGAAACAGTAATATTTGTTACCTGTCAGTCGATTTAACATCTGGTCCATAAAAGGCAACAAGAAATGATCCTTCCAAGTGGCTTTGTTCAATTTTCTGTAATCAATGTAGATTCTCCAACCCATGGCAATTCTCGTCAGGATTAATTCTTTACATTCATTCTCTGTGACAGCCCAAAATTGACCCTAGTCGGGAAGTGGTTTCGGGACCACAAAACTGAGTCATAAAAATAATTGATTTCCATATTCTATGCTTATTATGTGTGTACATGAGTATGTGGAAGTTTCATTCTCCAATTTTACCAATTGCATGAGAAATTATTAAATAGGGATTGATATGAGACATGGTGAAAATATGATAGGCTAATTTAAAATGGTCTATTAATGCATGTTGTGAAAATGATGGGTTTGCATGTCAAATTACCCAAAATTTGAGCTAGTGGTTGGCCATGCTATGGGTGGAAACATGTTGGGAACATGTTGGCCTAGTGAGGTATGTAGGAAAAAAATAAAATAAGGGGCATGGGCATAAAATAATGAAAAGGAGTATGATGAATACAAAAAAAAATGTGTGTAGTTGTTCCCCCCCCCATTGCCGTGAGCTAAAGAAAAGAAAGGAGAAAATTTTTGTTCATCCTTTCTCATCTTCATTTAGCCGAAACTAGAAAGAAAAAAACAAAGAAAAAAAAATGCTCATCCTTTGGTTTATCCTTGGCCAAAAATTTTAAGGAGGAAGGAAGAAGAAAGGTTGAAGAGGTTCGGCCATGCATGTAGCTAGGCTAAGGTATGTTTGATGATGTTCCATGAGATGCATGCATGTTTTAGTTGTTAGCTTGAGTTCTACCTAGCCCATGGTCTAAATCTTGCTATGTGATGGAAATGACACTCGGCCATGGATGCATCATTCTTGGTTGATGTTTGATGTTGTGGTGATGAGGCATGAGGATGAGTTAAGATTCGGCCTAGGTGGAGTTTGTGTTAATGCCATTGCATGCTAAATATGAAGCTTGTTAATGATGCATGTGATGGTGGCTTGATGATTCTTGAACCTCCTTTTTAGCATTTTTGAGAGAGCACATATGTGCATTGGTTGCTAAATGGAGAAGAATCGGCTAGCAAGTTGTGTGCTAAGGCCGAATATAACTTTTGCATGTTAATGAGCAATGCATGTGTTAAATTGATGGAAAGGGAGAGGATGCTTTACTAGTGTGTATATGTGTGTATTAGCCAAGTTTTGAACTTGAAACAAAAGGGTGTTTAGTCAATACAAGTGACCATACTTGTAGAATGTATTAAGTGTTGAAATCGGCCCCAAAATAGACATGCATATTCGGCCAAGGGGGAAAAATTAGCTAAAATGTTGAGTTTGATTCATGATTCCGTACATATGTGACTTTAATGTCTAATGTATAAATATGGGCTAAGTGCCTTGTGTTCCTCTTTTCGATGCTCAAATGATTAAATCAATTTATTTGTTTAATTAAGCTCAAGAGCAAAGGGGAACTAAATCCGATAACGGGAAGGAAAAAGTGGTCGAATAGCTATCGGAATCGTTCGACAACACCCGAGGTAAGTTATTGAGTAAAAGAGCTTAAATTATGATGTGATTAGATCATGTTTTGAGCAAATTAAAATCATGCTCTTTGTGTGGCTATTGAGCCGAATTTGCAAGAATGATAAATGTCTTGTGTTTGAGTTTTGCTAACGAATATGAAATACGAATGGGCCATGATTTATTGTTAAATGTGCATGGTTATTTGAATGCTGTCCGGGCCAAGTCCCGAAGGCTTGTGCTAAGTGACAATATCCGGACTAAGATCCGAAGGCATTTGTGCGAGATACTAATTCCGGGCTAAGCCCGAAGGCATTTGTGCGAGTTACTAAATCCGGGTTAAGTCCCGAAGGCATTTGTACGAGTTACTAAATCCGGGTTAAGTCCCGAAGGCATTTGTGCGAGTTACTAAATCCGGGTTAAGTCCCGAAGGCATTTGTGTGAGTTACTAAATCCGGGTTAAGTCCCGAAGGCATTTGTGCGAATTACTATAACCGGGCTATGTCCCGAAGGCATTTGAACGAGAAGCTATATCCGGTTAAATTCCGAAGGTATGTGATTTGGGAATGAATGAACTTGCTGTAAAATTCCAGTTAATACTCTCGAAACATCCCAACATTGAGGTATGTTTCGTATGTGCTTGAATTTAGTTGAGCCCTTACAAATAAGTATTCGCTCAGTTGATAAACGAGCTACCGGCCTTTGGCTGAGTTGATCTTTTGTGTATGTACATAAGGGTTGATAATGTGAAGCAAGTACGATATCGTAAATTTGTGCATATGAAATTATCCGTTTAGCTATATGAATGCTATACTTTTGTTGTGCTGGAATTCCTTGCTCAAAACTTACTAAGCATAAATTGCTTACTCTGTTTCATTGCTCCTCTGTTTTATAGATTTGGTTCTCCAGCTATCGGACTCGGGATCTTGAGGTCAAAGTCGCCCACACTATCAAAGCCCCCTTTTGGTACAATTTTGGTTGAACTTCGAAATGGCATGTATAGGACTACCCGTTTGTTGTGGGTCGTGGACCCTTTGGACTTGTATAAATTTTGGATAGCCATGCGAAAATGGCTTATATGTGTTTGAGTATATTGTTATAATCATTTGGTGTGGATATGCTTGACAAGGATTGGCCATGGGGATGGTTAATCACTTTCATAAATTGTGCTATTTATGCAAAAAGGGCTAGTTGAATCATGGAAACCATGAAATAGGTAAAGTCTACCTTAAAGGCAGATGCTGACAGCAGCAGTGACGTAGATTTGGAAAATCACTAAAATATTAGGAAGGGAATTAAATAGTGAATAAATTATGTAAACAAACCTTGATGAATATACTTTTATAGGAAAGTAACGAAACAATCATACAGACAGTATGTTAAGAGATATTCAGGTTCTCGTGAGACAGGGCCAGAACGGTTTCTGGATTTCCTGTTCCGATTTGGAAATTCATTATAAATTAACCAGAGATAATTAGGAGTCATACCATATATGGATAGATTCCTCTCTGAGTCTAGTTTCTTTAGAAACAAACGGCATCAGTATTGAAGCCCTGTACAGGGAGATATCCAAGTCGTAATGCGCAAAGATCAGGGTAGTCGATCCCTGTAACATGGGAGACTTTGACTAATAAACTGTACTAATTGGCCTGACCAAAAATTCTAGAAAAAAATATGTAGATGGGAATATGAGTCTAGTTTCAGGGAAAATTTACGGAACTGGATTCCGAGTTGTGAAACTCAAGATATGATTTTTAAAGCGACTAGTACGCAGATTGGCAGTGTCTGGGAAATTTTTTTTATAAGGGGCTTAAAGTCTGTTAACACCTCGTGTTCGACTCCGGTGTCGGTCTCGGGTTCGGGGTGTTACATTTGATTGGTATCAGAGCTACGGTTTAGTCGATTCTAGGACTACCGTAATGCGTAGGGTCTAGCTATACATGCCATTTTATGTGATTACTTGATAGTGTGGTGATTTCTGACAATTGTAAATGTGTTTATTTATAGTAATGGATCCTGATCCCGACCGAGAGGTAGCTGATGATCTTGAGAGTGTAGCGCTTGCTCCCGCACAAGGGACAGCGCCGGCGGACTCTCAACCTAATGCTAGTAACCCGAATGAGGAAGCTAGACAAGCTTTCTATAGCGTGATGAATGATTGGTTCAACCAATACATTCGAACTAATACGGCTGTTCCACAACCTCCATTCCCGACTAATACCACCCCCGCACCTACAATACCTCTGGTAACTGACCAAATAAGGTCAAATAAGCCCCCAGTTGACAGAATCCGAAAACATGGGGCTACTGAATTTAAGGCTACGGATAGCGACAATGCCGAGCAAGCTGAATTTTGGTTGGACAACACTATCCGGGTACTCGATGAGCTATCTTGTACACCCGATGAATGCCTAAAGTGTACTATCTCCTTGCTACGCGATTCTGCCTACTATTGGTGGAGTACTCTGACTTCTGTTGTGCCCCGAGAGCAAGTAACTTGGGAGTTTTTCCAAACTGAGTTTCGGAAAAAGTATATCAGTCAAAGATTTGTTGATCAAAAACGGAAGGAATTTCTTGAGCTTAAGCAAGGTTCTATGTCAGTTACTGATTACGAGCGAAAATTTGTTAGACTTAGTAGATACGCTCGGGAATGTGTTTCGTCCGAGGCTATTATGTGTAAACGCTTCGAGGATGGGCTGAATGAAGATATAAAAATGTTCGTTGGCGTTCTTGAAATACGAGAGTTCGTAGTACTTGTCGAGCGAGCTTGTAAAGCCGAAGAGCTTAGAAAAGAAAAACAAAAAGTTGATGAGGGAACTGGAGAGTTTCGTAAAAGATCTTCGGGAAAGTCTCTTCAACAGGCATCGAAGAAATTTCGAGATGATGTGGGCTGGTCGAGAGGCACTTCGGGCCTTTTTAGACGAGATCGTGATCGACCCCCTGTGGGTACACAAGGCACTTCGGTCGCCAGTGTTGGGAATGAACGTCGAGACAAAACGAAATGTCGATATTGCGGTAAATGACATTCGGGGAGTTGTAGATTCCCTGACCGCTCCTGTTACAAGTGCGGATCGGTTGACCACTTCATTAAAGATTGCCCGAGGTTGTCTGAACAGAATGTAAATCAGAGTGGGAAACCGAGTGCTACCACTGCTCGAGGTAGACCATCTGGAAATACGGGCAATGCTGGTGGTGGTCAGAGAGGATCTAGAGATGCTACGACCAGATCCGAGGCTCGTGCGCCTGCTAGAGCTTATGCTATACGTGCCCGCGAGGATGCTTCTTCGCCTGATGTTATTACCGGTACTTTTACTCTCTTGGATACTAATGTAATTGCTTTGATTGACCCCGGTTCTACTCATTCTTACATATGTGAAACCTTAGCATCCAGTAAGACTTTACCTATTGAGTCTACTGAGTTCGTAATTCGGGTGTCAAATCCCTTGGGTCGTTACGTGCTTGTCGACAAAGTGTGTAAGAAATGTCCCCTAGAAATTCGAGGTTCCTGTTTTCCGGCGGACTTGATGCTTTTGCCGTTTGATGAATTTGATGTTATTCTTGGTTTGGATTGGTTGACCGCGCATGATCGGTTGTGAATTGCAAAAGCAAGACTATTGATTTGAGGTGCGCAAATAACGAAGTAATCCGAGTTGAGTCTACGGACTTGGAGGGGATGCCAGCTGTAATATCAGCAATGTTGGCCTAGAAATATGTAAGAAAAGGGTGCGAAGCATACCTTGCGTATGTACTGGATGACAAAGAATTAGACAAGAAACCCGAATCTGTGCCGGTGGTTTGTGAATACCCGGATGTTTTTCCTGAAGAATTACCGGGTTTACCACCTGTTCGGGAGGTAGAGTTTGGTATTGAGCTTGTACCTGGGACTACGCCGATTTCGATAGCTCCGTATCGTATGGCACCAACCGAGTTAAAAGAGTTGAAAGCTCAGTTGCAAGAATTGACGGATAGAGGTTTTGCTCGACCAAGTTTCTCACCTTGGGTACACCTGTATTGTTCGTGAAAAAGAAGGACGGAACCATGAGGTTGTGCATTGACTATCGTCAACTGAATAAAGTGACGATAAAGAACAAATATCCGTTACCGCGTATCGATGATTTGTTCGACCAACTGAAGGGAGCCTCAATGTTCTCAAAATAGATTTGAGATCGGGCTATTATCAGTTGTGAATTCGAGATTCGGACATACCCAAAACTGCCTTCAGAACGAGATATGGTCACTACGAGTTCTTAGTGATGCCGTTTGGGCTCACTAATGCCCCTGCGGTATTTATGGATTTGATGAATCGGATCTTCAGACCATATTTGGATCAGTTCATAGTTGTGTTCATTGATGACATCTTGGTCTATTCAAGAGATGAGACCGAACATGCTGAGCACCTGAGACTGGTGTTGCAAATTTTGCGGGATAAGCAGTTATATGCTAAGTTCAGTAAGTGTGAGTTCTGGTTAAGAGAGGTTAGCTTCTTGGGTCATGTGGTATCCGCATCGGGTATTCAAGTTGACCCGAGCAAAATTTCAGCCATACTTAACTGGAAGCCTCCAAGAAATATTACCGAAGTTCGGAGCTTTTTGGGGCTCACCGGTTATTACCGATGATTTGTCAAAGGTTTCTCGATGATAGCCACACCAATGACGAAGCTACTTCAAAAGGATGTTAAGTTCGAATGGACGGAGAAATGTCAGAAAAGTTTCGATCAACTGAAAACTCATTTGACTGAAGCTCCAATTTTAGTGCAACCCGAATCAGGCAAAGAGTTTGTCATTTATAGTGACGCATCCCTACTTGGGTTGGGTTGCGTATTGATGCAAGAAGGTCGAGTTGTGGCCTATGCGTCGAGACAATTAAAGCCACATGAGAAAAATTATCCGACCCATGATCTTGAACTAGCTGCCATCGTATTTGCTTTAAAAATATGACGACATTACTTATTTGGTGAAAAGTGCCATGTATTTTCGAATCACAAAAGTCTCAAATATTTGATGACTCAAAGAGACTTAAATCTGCGACAAAGACGTTGGCTTGAGTTGTTGAAAGATTACGAGCTTGTCATTGATTACCACCCGGGAAAGGCTAATGTGGTTGCGGACGCCTTAAGCCGGAAGTCATTGGTTGCTTTACGAGCAATGAATGTGCATTTGTCTGTTCTACCTGACAATGTGTTAGTTGCTGAATTAAAAGCCAAACCATTATTGATTCATCAAATTCGTGAAGCCCAGAAAGTTGATGATGAATTGGTTGCAAAACGGGCTGAGTGTGCTCCGAACAAGGAATCGGAGTTTCAAATTGATGATGATGATTATTTGAGGTTCAGAAGTCGTTTGTGTGTTCCAAGGAGTTCGAAACTCATTTCGATGATTCTGAACGAAGCCCATTGTAGCCGAATGTCAAGTCACCCGGGGAGTACGAAAATGTACAACGATTTGAAACGTTGGTTTTGGTGGCATGGTATGAAACGAGACATCTCCGACCTTGTTTCGAGATGTTTAATATGTCAACAAGTGAAAGCGGAACATCAAGTGCCTTCAGGATTACTTTAGCTGATCATGATACCCGAGTGGAAATGGGATCGAGTCACAATGGACTTTGTGTCCGGACTGCCATTGTCAACAAGTAAGAAGGATACGATTTGGGTTGTTGTTGATAGACTGACTAAGTCGGCTCACTTTATCCCCGTGTGTATGGATTTTTCATTGGATAGACTAGTTGAATTGTACGTTTCTCAGATTGTGAGATTACACGGGGTACCTATTTCTATCGTGTCGGATAGAGATCCGAGATTCACCTCGCGATTTTGGAGGAAATTGCAAGAAGCTTTGGGTACCAAGCTGCATTTTAGCACTGCTTTTCATCCCCAAACCGATGGTCAATCTGAGCGGATAATTCAGATACTTGAGGATATGTTGAAATGTTGCATCCTCGAGTTCAGTGGTTCATGGGAATGGTATTTACCTTTGATTGAATTCGCTTACAATAATAGTTTTCAATCAAGTATTAAGATGGCACCTTACGAGGCTCTGTACGGTCGTAAATGCCGTACACCATTGTTTTGGACCGAGCTCGGTGAAAGTAAAATTTTCGGAGTTGATTTGATTAAGGATGCCGAACAGAAAGTAAAGGTAATCCGTGAAAGTCTGAAAGCAGCCACAGATCGTCAAAAATCGTATGCGGATTTGAAACGAAAGGACATTGAATATCAGGTGGGAGATAAAGTGTTCCTTAAAGTTTCGCCTTGGAAAAAGGTACTCAGGTTTGGCCGTAAGGGCAAGTTGAGCCCGAGATTCATTGGGCCGTACGAAATCTCCGAACGAGTTGGTCCGGTTGCGTATAGATTGATTTTGCCCCCTGATCTTGAAAAGATTCACGACGTCTTTCATGTTTCGATGCTTCGACGCTATCGATCTGATCCATCACATATAATTAGCCCATCAGAGGTTGAAATTCAAGCCGATATGAGTTATGAAAAAGAACCGATGCGTGTCCTAGCTCGTGAAGTGAAAGAGTTGCGAAACAAAAGGGTTCCGTTAGTTAAGGTGTTATGGCTCAAACACGGGATCGAGGAACCTACTTGGGAAACCGAGAGCTCGATGAAAGAACGATACCCAAACCTATTTACCGGTAAGATTTTTGGGGACGAAAATTTCTTAAGTGGGGGAGAGTTGTGACAGCCCAAAATTGACCCTAGTCGGGAAGTGGTTTCGGGACCACAAAACCGAGTCATAAAAATAATTGATTTCCATATTCTATGCTTATTATGTGTGTACATGAGTATGTGGAAGTTTCATTCTCCAATTTTGCCAATTGCATGAGAAATTATTAAATAGGGATTGATATGAGACATGGTGAAAATATGATAGGCTAATTTAAAATGGTCTATTAATGCATGTTGTGAAAATGATGGGTTTGCATGTCAAATTACCCAAAATTTGAGCTAGTGGTTGGCCATGCTATGGGTGGAAACATGTTGGGAACATGTTGGCCTAGTGAGGAATGTAGGAAGAAAATAAAATAAGGGGCATGGGCATAAAATAATGAAAAGGAGTATGATGAATACAAAAAAAAATGTGTGTAGTTGTTTCTTTCCCCCCATTGCCGTGAGCTAAAGAAAAGAAAGGAGAAAATTTTTGTTCATCCTTTCTCATCTTCATTTAGCCGAAACTAGAAAGCAAAAAACAAAGAAAAAAAAAATGCTCATCCTTTGGTTCATCCTTGGCCAAAAATTTTAAGGAGGAAGGAAGAAGAAAGGTTGAAGAGGTTCGGCCATGCATGTAGCTAGGCTAAGGTATGTTTGATGATGTTCCATGAGATGCATGCATGTTTTAGTTGTTAGCTTGAGTTCTACCTAGCCCATGGTCTAAATCTTGCTATGTGATGGAAATGACACTCGGCCATGGATGCATCATTCTTGGTTGATGTTTGATGTTGTGGTGATGAGGCATGAGGATGAGTTAAGATTCGGCCTAGGTGGAGTTTGTGTTAATGCCATTGCATGCTAAATATGAAGCTTGTTAATGATGCATGTGATGGTGGCTTGATGATTCTTGAACCTCCTTTTTAGCATTTTTGAGAGAGCACATATGTGCATTGGTTGCTAAATGGAGAAGAATCGGCTAGCAAGTTGTGTGCTAAGGCCGAATATAACTTTTGCATGTTAATGAGCAATGCATGTGTTAAATTGATGGAAAGGGAGAGGATGCTTTACTAGTGTGTATATGTGTGTATTAGCCAAGTTTTGAACTTGAAACAAAAGGGTGTTTAGTCAATACAAGTGACCATACTTGTAGAATGTATTAAGTGTTGAAATCGGCCCCAAAATAGACATGCATATTCGGCCAAGGGGGAAAAATTAGCTAAAATGTTGAGTTTGATTCATGATTCCGTACATATGTGACTTTAATGTCTAATGTATAAATATGGGCTAAGTGCCTTGTGTTCCTCTTTTCGATGCTCAAATGATTAAATCAATTTATTTGTTTAATTAAGCTCAAGAGCAAAGGGGAACTAAATCCGATAAAGGGAAGGAAAAAGTGGTCGAATAGCTATCGGAATCGTTCGACAACACCCGAGGTAAGTTCTTGAGTAAAAGAGCTTAAATTATGATGTGATTAGATCATGTTTTGAGCAAATTAAAATCATGCTCTTTGTGTGGCTATTGAGCCGAATTTGCAAGAATGATAAATGTCTTGTGTTTGAGTTTTGCTAACGAAAATGAAATACGAATGGGCCATGATTTATTGTTAAATGTGCATGGTTATTTGAATGCTGTCCGGGCTAAGTCCCGAAGGCTTGTGCTAAGTGACAATATCCGGACTAAGATCCGAAGGCATTTGTGCGAGATACTAATTTCGGGCTAAGCCCGAAGGCATTTGTGCGAGTTAAATCCGGGTTAAGTCCCGAAGGCATTTGTGCGAGTTACTAAATCTGGGTTAAGTCCCGAAGGCATTTGTGTGAGTTACTAAATCCGGATTAAGTCCCGAAGGCATTTGTGCGAATTACTATAACCGGGCTATGTCCCGAAGGCATTTGAACGAGGAGCTATATCCGGTTAAATTCCGAAGGTACGTGATTTGGGAATGAATGAACTTGCTGTAAAATTCCAGTTAATACTCTCGAAACATCCCAACATTGAGGTATGTTTCGTATGTGCTTGAATTTAGTTGAGCCCTTACAAATAAGTATTCGCTCAGTTGATAAACGAGCTACCGGCCTTTGGCTGAGTTGATCTTTTGTGTATGTACATAAGGGTTGATAGTGTGAAGCAAGTACGATATCGTAAATTTGTGCATATGAAATTATCCATTTAGCTATATGAATGCTATACTTTTGTTGTGCTGGAATTCCTTGCTCAAAACTTACTAAGCATAAATTGCTTACTCCGTTTCATTGCTCCTCTATTTTATAGATTTGGTTCTCCAGCTATCGGACTCGGGATCTTGAGGTCAAAGTCGCCCACACTATCAAAGCCCCCTTTTGGTACAATTTTGGTTGAACTTCGAAATGGCATGTATAGGACTACCCGTTTGTTGTGGGTCGTGGACCCTTTGGACTTGTATAAATTTTGGATAGCCATGCGAAAATGGCTTATATGTGTTTGAGTATATTGTTATAATCATTTGGTGTGGATATGCTTGACAAGGATTGGCCATGGGGATGGTTAATCACTTTCATAAATTGTGCTATTTATGCAAAAAGGGCTAGTTGAATCATGGAAACCATGAAATAGGTAAAGTCTACCTTAAAGGCAGATGCTGACAGCAGCAGTGACGTAGATTTGGAAAATCACTAAAAATATTAGGAAGGGAATTAAATAGTGAATAAATTATGTAAACAAACCTTGATGAATATAATTTCATAGGAAAGTAATGAAACAATCATACGGACAGTATGTTAAGAGATATTCAGGTTCTCGTGAGACAGGGCCAGAACGGTTTCTGGATTTCCTGTTCCGACTTTAGAAATTCATTATAAATTAACCAGAGATAATTAGGAGTCATACCATATATGGATAGATTCCTCCCTGAGTCTAGTTTCTATAGAAACAAACGGCATCAGTATTGAAGCCCTGTACAGGGAGATATCCAAGTCGTAATGCGCAAAGATCAGGGTAGTCGATCCCTGTAACATGGGAGACTTTGACTAATAAACTGTACTAATTGGCCCGACCAAAAATTCTAGAAAAAATATGTAGATGGGAATATGAGTCTAGTTTCAGGGAAAATTTACGGAACTGGTCCGGAGTTGTGAAACTCAAGATATGATTTTTAAAGCGACTAGTACGCAGATTGGCAGTGTCTGGGAAATTTTTTTTATAAGGGGCTTAAAGTCTGTTAACACCTCGTGTTCGACTCCGGTGTCGGTCTCGGGTTCGGGGTGTTACATTCTCGATAATTGTAATTCCATCTTTCTTTGGTACACATTGTACTGGACTTACCCATAAATCATCTGAGATTAGGTAGATAATTCTCGCATCTAACCATTTGGTCGCTTCCTTTCGAACTACCTCTTTCATGATTGGGTTGAGTTTTATTTGCCCATCAATTCTAGCTCTTTCACCCACCTCTAAAATAATTTTATGCATATAGAAAGAAGGGCTTATAACTCGAATATCAGCTACAGTCCAACCAATTGCTTTTTTAAATTTCTTTAAAATAGTAATTAGTTGCTCCTCTTGTTGTTCTACTAATTTTGCTGAAACAATCATAGGCAAAGTAGAACAGTTACCTAAATAAATGTATTTTAAATGGGAAGGAAGTGCCTTAAGTTCAAGTTTGGGTAGTTCTTCGATTGACAACTTTAATTGTGTAAATTCTCAAACTTTCAATTCTAGTGGTGCAAACCGTGCTGGTTGTACATAGTCCCTCAGATTGGCTTCCATCAAAGCCATGTTTTCATTACCTTTTTCATCTTCCAATGGCTCAAACCCTAAAGTGTTGTCCAATGGGTCTTCAAAATTGTTCTCCCATTCCATAGAAACTAAGGTTTCTAGCTTTTCCATCACTGAACATTCCTCTACTAGATTGGGAAATTTCATTGCTTTAAGAACATTAAATGTTACATTATCTTCTTTAACTCTCGTCGTGAGTTCTCCGTTTTGAACGTCTATCAACATTTTTCCTTTGGTTAGGAAAGTTCTCCCTAGGATGATCGACACTTCTTTATCTACTTCAAAATATAATACAATGAAATGATCAAGAAGAATGAATTTATCGACTCTTACCAAAACATCCTCAATATTTCATTTGGGGTATGCTAAAGATCGATCCGCCAATTGAAGTGTCATAGTAGTGGGTTTTACTTCACTTATTCCCAACAATTTGAAAATAGGTTTGGGCATCAAGTTGATGTTTGCTCCTAACTCACACAAAGCTTTAACACGTAAGATTCTCTAATATGATAAGGTATGATATAACTTTCGGAGTCCTTCAATTTCGAAGGAAGCTTGTTCTGTAACAATGCACTGCACTTCTTCGTTAAAGAGATAGTCTCATATTCACTAAATATTTTCTTCTTGGACAGGATGTCCTTCATAAATGTCACATAATTGGGAATTTGCTCTAGAGCCTCCACCCATGGGATATTGATGTGAAGTTTCTTTAGAACATCCGAAAACTTCTTGAATTGCAGCTTATGTTTATATTTATTTGGTTGGAACTTTTGAGGGTATGGTGGTGATGGAACTTTGGGTTGAATTGGACAACTTTTCTAAAGAGATAAATCTGCATCTAGGGAAGATGTTAGCTTATTAAAATTTAGCTGAGAGTAATGTAAGTGCATTCACTTCATGCACTCCACCAACTCATCTTCCTAAAGTTGCTCGATTTGTTGGCCATTGATAGTTGTTACTAGCGACCCTCTCAAGGATCTCGTAAGCCTCATTAAAAGACTTCGACAAGAAAGCACCATTCACAGAAGTATCTACCATCAACCTTGTATATGTGTTGACATGTAGACATTGAACTTAGAGTTTTTTCTAGGTGGAAAATACTTAACCAAAAGCCTTTCTACTAATTCTTGCCATGTAGACATTGAACTTTGTGGCAACAAATTAAGCCATGCTCGTGCTCGATCTCACAATGAGTATGGAAATAAATTCAACCTAAATACACCTTCAGTAACACCAACTATTTTAAACGAATCACTCCCTTCATGAATAATCGAAGGTGAAGGTGTGGATCTTTCATGGGAATTCCACTAAACTGGCTCACCGTTTGGAGCATTTGAAACATCATTGGTTTTAGTTCAGATTGTGGTGCCTTAATCTCTAGTCTCCTAATTATTGGATTTAATTCATTGAACAGGGACACAATATACTGTCTTATGGCACGATCCTTATCATCAGCAATAAGGATAGGATTGCGCATATGATCGACTCTATCTCCTTGCCCATTATTTTGATTTCCAAGGTCCATCTCAGCTGGTCTTTGAGCTAATCTTTCGCTTCTTCTCTGTCTAAATGTCCTCTCAATCTCAGGGTCTACAAGTAATAAATTGATAATTTGACCTATGCTCATAAACATCTGAATAATAAATCAGAAAAAATAAAGAATAAAGAATAAATTAGTAAAGTTAGGAGTTAGATGAAAATGAAATAAAAACCAAATTGAAAAGAATAATTTCACAAAAATGATTAAGGCAATAGTCCCCATCAACGGCGCCAAAAACTTGTAACACTCAGTTTGTGCAAGTGTACACAGTCATTATCAAGTAATAAGTATGTAAAAGAGTTATCGTCTCCACGGGGACTGTGTATGTTAAAAATTTAATTGTAAAATTAAAGTTAACAATCTGGTAATAAAAACACAATATTTTGAGTGATGATGATTAAGATAAATTATCTAAATGCAAGATGATCCCTAATGCAATTTAATCTAAATGCCAAGTATGGAATGAGATGTATGAAATGAATTTAGCCGCAAAGACAAAAAATTCAACAATCAATAACATTAATAGGCTAGGATAATTACATTTTTCAACTTAGTTCATTTTCCTCATGTTTAACAGTGTTCAAAAAATAGTCTATGGCAACTCGATCTTTCATGAGTTTGAAACCAAATTAAGTCCTCTCCAAATATTTTACTTAGTAAAACATGCATTTTACTGATCATATTAAACTAAGGGTTTCTTAGAATTCATATGAAGTAACAGGGACGGGTAAAGTTTGAAACAATTTAATCACATAAATCTAAAAACTATGTAAGATAATAGAGCTCATTAAAGTTATTATGAACATTCAATTTAGTTAGGTTAGGATCTATATTAAGCATGGACATTTCACTTATTATGTCCATTAGACGTCATCTGGTCAGGATCGCTCAGCTAATTCTAATGCATCCAATCACGTATGAATGAAATACATACTTGAGTTTAATTGAAAACATGATCGACTAAGTCACAAACACTATAAACATGATTTAAACAAACTTCATTAAATAAATGCAATTATCCTAGCTAAACAAAACTAAGCCACCATTGTTAATGACAAGATAATAAAGCATATTGCAAGCATGATTAAAATCAAATTAACAAAGTAAAAGAAGAATAAACTCTATTGAATCAACAGTCTCGTGAACTCTGATTGAAGATGTTCTCTTCCGATCATTGTGTTTCTCTTTTCCTAATGGCTCCTTACGGTGGCCGGCCAAGAGATGATCTTCTCAAGGTTTTGTTGCCTAAGGGATATGAGATGCTATGCATAGGAATGAAGAGAGGAAATGAGAGAATAGTTGAATGAAGGATGTAGGGATAATTAAGGAATGAATGGATGAGGGATATTTATACCTGAAGTAGATGGTAGAGTTTACTAAAAAATAGGGATTGGAATCTGATAAACCGTAATTTATACATACTTCTATCCCATGCTTAGCACATTTTATGGATGATTTTTTCCTTAAAATTGGTGAATTCGATGCTCCTAATGCCTTAATTTCATGTTTTATACTTAGGTGAGCATATGAGAGTGAAAGGAACGAGAAACGGGCCAAAAATGGAGAAAATGGGCCAACGTACGAAATCAGCACGGCCTGGACTTCCTCACATAGGCAGACCACACGGCAGTGTCAATTTGGCAAGATCGAAGCACGACTCACACGGGTGGACCACACGCCCGTGCCTATTTAACAGGCTTGACCACGACCTGAAGTAATCGCACACGGGCGTGTCACATAGGCGTGTCCCTACTGAGCCCAAGTTTAGTCCAATTTGGAAAAGGCCAATTTTGAAGGTTCTTAGGCATTCCAAAGCCTATAAATACACCCTAGAGGAGGAGGAAAGATGACACAAAGAGGGAAGCAGGGAACTGCTCAAAGAAAGCCGATTGATCCATCTTAGAAGCCAGATCCATCTTAATTTCCCTTCAGGAGTTTTGGGTTTTTCTTTATGTTTTGTATTCATTATTCTTCTGAGATGTTTACCTCTTTAGTTATGAACTAAAACCCTTAAATACCTAAGGGGAATGAAACCTAAGACAAATCTTGTTATTATTATCTGAATTGTTGATAAATATTTGACTTGTTCTTAATTATGTGTTCTTAATTCTTGTTTTGATATTCCAGGATATTGATTCAAGTTAAGCTCTTATTCAGTGGAGGAATAGACCCTGTCTAAGAGTACATTTGTCATAATTAAGTGGAGTTGGTTGCACACCTAAAGATAGGGTGAAAGATCTTGCTGGATTAGGGTGAAACCAAATAAGGGGATTCATAGATCGAGTTAATGCAACCCTAGGGAGTTAATTAGAAAAAGATTTCAATTATTCAACCTAGGGTTAGACATTGTTAGTCTCGAGAGAGATAATAATATAACTTATGGATTTCTACGAATCAAGTC
Source organism: Gossypium hirsutum (assembly GCF_007990345.1). NCBI lineage: Eukaryota > Viridiplantae > Streptophyta > Magnoliopsida > Malvales > Malvaceae > Gossypium > Gossypium hirsutum. The sequence goes on from NC_053436.1 coordinate 18,131,885, forward strand.
AAATGAATACGTATGATTCAGAGTCAAATAACAAGTGAAGTCTAGGTGGATTTTTCCTTAGGTATTGTCTCAATCAATCGAGTTTTCCAAAAGTAATTCCCCAATTCTATTTTCTGTGAATACTTAGTTTAGTTAATTAGTTAGTTAAAACAAACCCCATTATTCTTAGGCTAGATAATAAAAAGATAGTCATTACTAGTACTTTTAGTTCCTTTGGGTTTAACAATCCGGTCTTGCTAAAGCTATACTACTGTACGATAGGTACACTTGCCCTCATCGTGATAATAGTTAGTTTCAAGAACGATTCATTATAAATATTTAAAACCTATCACGAATATCACGCATCAAGTTTTTTGCACCGTTTTCGGGGAACTAAGATATTAGGAACATTCGATTTTTATTACTTTAGCCATTTGCTTTTACTACAATTTAAATTTTATTCTAATTGTTATTACTAATTATTTCTTTTCCCTTTTTCTAGCAGGTTCTTATAGTTTATGACTAGAAGAAACCCGTCAGAACCATTACTTTTTGACAGTGAGATCAATCGCTCAGTTCGCAGAACCCAAAGAGAAATAAGGTGAAGCTTAAGATACACAGAGAACGAGCAAGAGGACGATATTCAAACAACAACCAAAGAAATGGCTGAAATCCAAGAAAATCTACTACCTCCTCCAATTGCTGTTAATCAGAATCCTACTCCGCGCACAATGTATGATTATGCTAAACCTAATTTAACAGGAACTGAGTCAAGTATAGTTAAACCTGCTATTGCTACAAATAATTTTGAATTGAAACCTAACACAATTCAAATGATACAACAGTTTGTTTAGTTTGATGGTTTGCAGGATGAGGATCCCAACGCTCACTTGGCAAATTTCCTAGAATTTTGCGATACATTTAAAATCAATGGCATTTCCGGTGATGCCATAGGTCTTCGGTTATTTTCCTTTTCGTTAAGGAATAAAGCTAAACAGTGGTTGAACTCGTTACCACGTGAGTCAATTACTACTTGTGAACAAATGACCGAAAAGTTTCTATTAAAATACTTTCCACTGGGTAAAATGGCTAAATTACGTAATGATATCTCTTCTTTTGTACAAATGGATTTAGAGACACTCTACGATGCATAGGAGAGATACAAGGACCTTTTGAGAAGGTGCCCTCACCATGGGTTACCGCTTTAGCTACAGGTTCAAACGTTCCATAATGGCCTGAATCCTTTGACTTGGCAAATGATTGATGCAGCTACTGGAGGAACTATCAATAATAAGACACCTGAGGTGGCATATGAATTTATTAAGGAGATGTCACTGAATAACTATCAGTGGCAAGTTATGAGAACAAAGCCGACGAAAGCAGCCGGTGTCTTCAACCTCGACGCGGTTACTATGCTATCTAACCAAGTAGAACTCTTAAATAAAAAGATTGACGATTTGTGTAGTTCTAATCAGGTACATCCAGTGATGAGGTGCGATTCGAATAGAGGAGGAGCATTCATAGAATATCAACCCTTCAACCCTAGCATCAAGGAGGAACAAGTCCAATATATGGGTAACAATAACTCTAGACCCCAAAATAACCCATATAGTAACATTTATAATGTAGGTTAGAGGAACCATCCCAATTTCTCGTGGGCTGGTCAAGGAAATCAAAGGCCACAACATCCTTCGGGTTTTCAACAACCACTCTACCAACAGGAAAAGAAGTCGAACCATGAAAAGATACTCTCAAAGTTTATATTGGTGTCAGAAACTCGTTTTTAGAATACCGATACAGCACTTAAGAATCAACAAGCATCGATCTAAGGGCTCGAAACTCAAATTGGACAGCTTGCCAAGTTGATTTCTGAACGACCACAAGGTAGCTTGCCAAGCAACACAGAATCTAACCCAAGAAAACAACTCAACGCGATTACTAGTCAAGATAAGGAAGGGTTAGTCATACTTTAACCAGAACCAAAGCAAGAAACTGAGATAAGCAAAGGTAAAGGTGAGGTAGACCACAATGAGCAGAAACCGATAAGTACAAAATACAAACCTCGTGTGCCATACCCTAATGCGATAAGGAAACACCACTTAGATGAACAATTTGGTAAATTTCTTAAACACTTGAAAAAAATTACATATTAAACTACTATTTATTGAAGCACTTTCGCAGATGCCAAACGCAGTCAAATTTTTAAAGGAGCTTCTAGCAAATAAACGAAATTTAGATGACAGGTCGCATGTGGAGCTGAACGCGGTTTGCTCAGCCATTCTTCAGAATAAGCTACCAAACAAACTAAAAGATCCAAGGAGTTTTACGATTCCTTGCTTAATTGGTAGTTTAGATGTTAATAATGCATTAGCTAATTTAGGGGCTAGTATTAACATCATGCCTTACAAGATGTTTAAACAACTAGGTCTTGGGAAACCCAAACAGACTAGGATGAGAATTCAATTAGCAAATAAAACTATAAGGTTTCCTAGGGGTATTATTGAAGTTGTGCTAGTTAAAATTGATAAATTTATATTTCTCGTTGACTTCGTTGTTCTAGACATAAAGGAGGATAGTAACACTCCTTTGATTTTAGGAAGGCCCTTTTTAGCAATTGCTGAAATGATTATTGATGTTGGCACAGGTGAGCTCACACTTCGTGTGGGAGACGAAACAATCACCCTTCAAGCTCGCAATTCCGGCAACACATCAAAAATTGAAGGTGGTTGTCTAAACCATTCTACTAAAACTGACAATATGGTGCAACCCACTGTGCAGGAAATGAGTTTGAAGAAAGTACGTGAGCCATTTTCAAGCAAAAGTAGAGGACCTATTCATTAAGAACGAAGGCTACAAATCGAGGAGCTAGATGAATGGCGGACACATAAACCGAGAACACATGATAAACCAAAACTACGCCAGGATGAGCTCAATACCTTTCCAAATCAACTTAAGGTTAGGGATAAAGTTTTATTAGATGCCGCAGATCCTCACATTGTCACTACCAAACCGAATGAAGAGATCCCTCTTATGGTACTTAGATTTTCCCCATTCGGTATAGTCGAGGTAAATCATCCCAAGTTCGGCACTTTTAAGGTAAAAAATACCCACCTAAAACCTTTTTTTGATGAGATTCACAGCAGGAATAAGGAGTATAAACTCCTCAAACCACCATGACCATTCAATGGAGAGGTAAGTCAAGCTTAGACTATAAATAAGTGCTTCTTGGGTGGAAACCCAACCACTAACTGTATTAACTTCTTTAAATTTTAGTGTTTAACACCTAACTTACTAACGAAGCTCTTGAATACAGGTTTACCACACAGACACGGCCAAGCAAATGGGCGTGCTTAGTACCGAGTGGAAATAGGGCCAAGATTTTCCTAGCAAGGGCTACGATAAATCACCATGGTCGTGGGGGGACCTGGCAAAACAACACGGGCGTGAGACACACCCGTGCCTTGAAACCATGGCCAAACCTGTCAAATTAGCACGAGCGTGCGACATGCTCGTGCCAAGCAACCGTGGGCAAACCTACCAAAACAACACGGGTGTGGCCCTTAATACACGGGCGTGGGAGAAGCGAACAAAGACAAACACAGCTGTGTGACACAGCTGTGCGCACTAACACGCCCAAGGTACACGGGCGTGGGGAAATTGTCAGACGCGCCCAAATTCAAAATTCACGAATCACACGGGCAAAAATTGGGGAACACGGGCGTGTTCCCCGGACGTGTGTCCCAAAATCTATAAATACCCTACACTATTCATTGTCTTCTTCACTCAAAATCCCTAACCCTAGCCGCTACAAGTCCACATGACCTCCCCACCACTCCCGTGCGCTGCTTCCCACTCCATTTTTGACGCCCAATTTCTCTCCCTTAGCGTTTGTTTACTCTTTTCACTTCTATTTTACTTATTTCTAATGCTTATTATCAAAATAATCTTCATTTTTCTCATACTATTTTCATTTTTCTCATTATCCTATCATTCAATTTGCATTCTTAGGTTATTTATCATACATTTCATGTGAATCGAGTAGTTAGGAAAGCCTCATTCTATTGTCATACCCATGCCATTACTATGCTCATTCTCATGCTATTACTATGCTAATGTCACGAAATTATGCTATCAAATTGATTATTTTGGTTGAGTTTGGTTAGTATTAGTAGTTGTGGCTGAAATTGTTAGTTCAAATTCATGGCTTTTTCCTTTTCAAATTCGTTTACCTACTATTATTCTTTTTCATATTGCAGGTATACAATGTCGTCTTCACGTGGTAAAAAGGCCGCCGTCCCTGCTTCAAAGAAAAAGAAGGGAGCATCATCTTCCTCGGGTCTTACCAGAGAAATTTGTCACCCTTTCCTGCAATTCCCCATTGGGCCCCAAGAAGAACTTTTCCAAATGCTCCAGGCTCGACCTTTAATTGCAGGCTGTTGCATCGATTGGGCTGCAGTAGAAAAAGTTCAGTTGGCTGATACGATTCGGGCTCTCCTAACCACCGACCCTTGGGAGCTTTTCTTTGGGATCATCGAGCCGACATATCTCGAGCTCACGATGGAACTATGCTCAACGTTTCATCTTCAGACCGTAATGAAAAACTACGATGATCCTGGCACGGTCCAATTTCGCCTAGGCAGATTAGTCTGCCAGCTAAGGGTCCCAGAATTCGGTACTGCACTGGGCTTATATACGGAGGAGTTCAAGGAGGAGAATGAATTACATGCTCTCAACCGCCACATCCATCGTTCTTCTTCACAGTGTTGGAACGCATTAGTGTCACGTTCGGCCACCTATGACCCCAGTCGCTCTAAGGCATCAGCTCTGCCTCCATCATTGTGGCATTTACATTCTATTTTATCTCACACCTTGACAAGGCGGAGAAAGAGCACCGGCATCGTCACCACTCACAACGTCTACTACTTATGGTGTATGTCGCTCGAGCATGTCTTCAACCTCGCCTACTTTATCGCCCTTTCCATTCACCACCAGACGGAGCGACATCAGAAGGGGGTCATCTCCATTGGCCCTTATGTGACTCGACTGGTGCGACACTTCGGGCTCCTCGATATCGCGGCACAAGAATCATCCTTGACCCTCATTGGCCAGATGTCTCCACAAGGCATCCCAAACATGCTAAGCATGAGAATGATTGAAAAGCACCGAGGAACCTACCCTCCTCAATATCGTCTCACCCAATCTACCGAGGAGGAGGAGGCCCCCGAGGACATTACTAATGATGTCCCTCCACAGCACGAGGACCCAGCGTCTCAGCCACCACGTTCCCATCGTCCAGTTCATGTGGCGGCTTCATATGCTGACATATCTGAGCGACTCACTTGATTCGAGCAACAGTGTTTTCAACGATTTGATAACATTGATGCTACTCTATAGTAGATTTGACAGCACTTACACATCTCATCGCCACCACCACCTCGCGAACCATCCGGCGATGATGATGTTTAATTTTATTTTATCTTTATTTTTATTTTTATTTTTATTTTTATTTTTATTTTTATTTTATGTTTTTAATTTCACCTTTAACTTTTAAATGTTATTTCCTTTTTATTACTATTTTAGGTTTTATAAACAAATCTCAATTAATTCTTTATGAGTAATTATTCTTCCTAATATCCCCTAAAAAGTTCCTGATTTTATCACAGTTATAAAGAGCTACAAATCTCACCACTACTTAGGAACTTGAAACTCCACTGGGAAAGGTTCTCCATGACTGCCGTGTCCTGCTCGACCACAACGATAGCTACCACCAGATATAATATTCTTTTGGCATAGGACTTATGGACTAATGACCCTCTACCACCACCGGAGTATCCTCCTCCACCCTCAAGCCGATTATTCTCTAAACCTCCAGTTCAAGGAAATTCATTCATCACTCAGGAAGTTTCACTTCTCTCCCTATCTTATATTTATATTCTTTTCTATATATTTGTCTTTGTACATTGAGGGCAATGTACATCTTAACTGTGGGGGGGTATTCATTTCACTATCAGAAAAATCCCTGAATGATTGCCTTGTTCTCTTGAAAAGCTCTCATATCACGTTTATGATAAATTGTGTTTGATTCATGACTTTTATTGATATATCTTGAATTAAAACATAGGCATTTATGCATTGATTGTTTAAACTTTAAGACATTAGGGAATCAAGCATGATAAGTTGATTTTTGAAGAATTAAAAACTTTTAGGTTGTTTCCCTAAGTTTAGGTATTATCTTGAGTTGGAATTCACAAGTTTAAACATCAAAAAACCATAATTTTTGTGTGATCTTGAGCCTTTAGAGCATCTATTATTTCTTTCATACTCACTTTCATTATGAGTGCGTCAGTATTGAATTGTTATTCTAGAACTTGCTTGATTATGCATGTCAAGACCACACCATTTGATTTGATATGTCAAAATGATAAAATCACTTAGGTTTAACCCACTCACTCCATAAAAGCCTACCTTCACAATTAACCCTTAAGTGAAGCCCCTTGAGCCTAACAACCCATTCATTGATGTACCCTCAATATTAACCTATAACTCATTATTATTGAAATCCCCTAAATTAATTTGATCCCTATTTTTGTCGAGATTTGAGTTGGAATAGTTGCTTAGCTATGCTTTATTCTATTTTTTAATTTGACTTGTTCCTAAATATATATATACATGTATACATTTTAGTAGTAGTGATCTTCTGAGCTAAAGAGTTAAATTCCATATTCTGAGAAAAAGCTCTGTTGTACGCAATTGATGACTAGCCATTTTTCTAGCTACGCAAATTTTCAATTCAATCTCGATTCTAACCATTTCTTTCAGCTTGTGATCACACCCTCTAACCAAAGCCATGTTACAACCCTCTAAAGACCTTTTGATTGATGTTTTATCTCAATTTATAGTGGTGGAGATTTGATTTTCAGGCAAGCCTATGGTAATGACTTTTCATTATTGACTATTGAGTGCTTCATTTATTGTCCTTAAACACCTTGAGTGATTTGAGTGAATCTTTAGTGAGGATGTGAAACTCTGTGACATTTTGAATCAAAGGTAATTACTTAGACGAGGGGAGACACCTATGTTTTCATGATAAAATACTCAACTTAGAATGTTAGAAACTTTGATGTTCTTTCAGTTGAATTTTCAATGTATGATTACCTATGGATTATTTTAAGATATTATCGACAGAAATTAAGAGTTGAGAAGAATTTATTTTGATTATGAGTTGAGGATTTTTCTTGAGGACAAGCAAATGCTTAAGTGTGGGGGTAATTGATAAACTGTAATTTATACATATTTCTATCCCATGCTTAGCACATTTTATGGATGATTTTTCCTTAAAATTGGTGAATTCGATGCTCCTGATGCCTTAATTTCATGTTTTATACTTAGGTGAGCATATGAGAGTGAAAGGAATGAGAAACAGGCCAAAAACGCAAAAAATGGGCCAACGTACGAAATCAACACGGCCTGGACTTCCTCACACGGGCAGACCACACGACCGTGTCAATTTGGCAGGACTGAAGCACGACTCACACGGGTGGACCACACGCCCGTGCCTATTTAACAGGCTTGACCACGGCCTGAAGTAATCGCACACGGGCGTGTCACACAAGCTTGTCCCTACCGACCGCAAGTTTAGTCCAATTCAGAAAAGGCCAATTTTGTGGGTTCTTAGGCATTCCAAAACCTATAAATACACCCTAGAGGAGGAGGAAAGATGACACAGAGAGGGACGCAGGAAACTGCTCAAGGAAAGCCGATTGATCCATCTTAGAAGCCGGATTCATTATCAGGACTGAAGATCATCCCTTAATTTCCCTTCAAGAGTTTTGGGTTTTTCTTTATGTTTTGTATTCATTATTCTTCTGAGATGTTTACCTCTTTAGTTATGAACTAAAGCCCCTAAATACCTAAGGGGAATGAAACCTAAGACAAATCTTGTTATTATTATCTGAATTGTTGATAAATATTTGACTTGTTCTTAATTATGTGTTCTTAATTCTTGTTTTGATATTCCAGGATATTGATTCAAGTTAAGCTCTTATTCAGAGGAGGAATAGACCCTGTCTAAGAGTACATTTGTCATAATTAAGTGGAGTTGGTTGCACACCTAAAGATAGGGTGAAAGATCTTACTGGATTAGGGTGAAACCAAAATAAAGGGATCCATAGATCGAGTTAATGCAACCCTAGGGAGTTAATTAGAAAAAGATTTCAATTATTCAACCTAGGGTTAGACATTGTTAGTCTCGAGAGAGATAATAATATAACTTAGGGATTTCTACGGATCAAGTCAAATGAATAAATCGTCCGATTCAAATTCAAATAATAAGTAAAGTCGAGGTGGATTTTTCCTTAGGTATTGTCTCAATCAATCGAGTTTTCCAAAAGTAATTCCCCAATTCTATTTTCTGTGAATACTTAGTTTAGTTAATTAGTTAGTTGAAACAAACCCCATTATTCTTAGGCTAGATAATAAAAAGATAGTCATTACTAGTACTTTTAGTTCCTTTGGGTTTGAAAATCCGATCTTGCTAGAGCTATACTACTGTACGATAGGTACACTTGCCTTCATCGTGATAATAGTTAGTTTCAAGAATGATTCATTATAAATATTTAAAGCCTGTCACAAATATCACGGATCAGAATCAATCCATTTTCTCCATTGTTTGGCCAACCACATATAGTGGAAGTAAGTGGATGGTGGTTGCTTGATTTGAGCATAGGGTCATGCTAAATTTAGGCATGGCTTGGACAGTTTCAAGGGATACCTTTGTATGCTGATTTTCAATAATTCTCCAAATGTAGGGACCTCCAAATAATTGTCCCAGAAGAGATTTTTGGGCAGCCAACATGCTTGTGTCGAATTTGGGCTTGACTCCCACTTGTTTAACTGTTTCATGACCTACTAAGCTTGTCAAACTTGTCCATCATGTATCATCTTTTTTATACTGGGTGAAAGTAACACATTGATGACCCATTTAGCATGGTTTTTTTGTTCAACATAGGAAATAAATAGCTTATGTTCATGCAACTTTATAATAAGCTTCATATTTTATCATCTCTATGGTTCCCTGCATAATAAAATATGACGCATTAAAAATTAACATGAAATAATTTAAATTATGCACAAAATTAATAAAATATAGCTTATATTTGCATTTTTTACAAATTCATGCCCATCATCGAAACATAAACAAAATCCACTTAATTAATTAACAAATACTCAGGATTAGTATTACTATTAAGTAAAAAATGTGGTAAAAATGACTAGAAAAACCCTCTATAATTTAGAGTTGATACAACATCTCAGGCCTGTGATGCAACCAAGCCCTACGTAGCCCAAAAAAATATTACACGTGATAATGATGTTTTGGTGGGAAATTAGGTGTATTTGTCCTAGTTCAACTCTAGGGTCTTCAAGGATAATTTAGGCACTTTAATATTTCAAGTTTAGCCTATATAAAGGCCATTGTAATAAGTTTAAACACATAATTTTAGGGAGACAGAAAATATACTTAGGGTTTTTATTGCATTCTTAGTTTTTACTTAGGGTATTTTATGTTCTTATAATTGTAAGATCCTATTCCGAAGTGAGACTCTTGTGATTGGAGATTGTTTTGGAGCCATGCTTTCATCAATAAATACATTAGTATCTCTTTTCCTTTATTCTATTCTTTATATCTCTTTCTTTAACATTGTTTAATTGAATGTTTGTGTAAAGATTTGAATCAATTTCTGCTTTATACATATCTTGCATGGTTTTAACTATTCTAACCATATTAATTGATTGAAGGATAGTGTTTCTTAGCAGTTCAACTGTTTAGGAGAGGAAGAACTAAAACCTTAGGCTTGACAACCCTAGGAAGCCATTTAGGTGGGAATTAACCCAAAATTGGTATGGTCTATCGGTGAAAACCTTAACCCCAAACCAGTTTGGACTGTGAGTTCAGAAGATAAGAAGTTCTTGCTGACTTGCTATTCTAGTGGACGCATTGAAAGATCCTACTAGGGTATCGACTTGTTGATTGATTAGAACTCTACATCAATAATTAATTAGGTAAAACAATTGGATCTAGGATAAAGGAACTCGCGTAGTCGAAACAAGGATAGGAGAAACTAATACATGAACTTAGGAGTAGATTTAGGTTTAATTCAATTGATTTAGTTTATTAATATTATCAACATTTTGCTTCCATATTAACACTAGTAATTCATAACTCAAGTATATTAGTAATTATTCCCAGTAATTGGCTTGATAATAATTTTTTCCAAACTACAATCCCTTGGGTACGATCCTCAGAGTACTTACCTACTTCATTTTAACTATATTATAACCTGACCTTTATGTAACACCCCAAACCCGGCCTAGAAGTTAGGCTTAAATATGGCATGTCACATTGAAGTGTTTTTCAAAAACCATGTTCTCATTGAAAACCCTTCTTACTATTTAAAACCTCTGTCCATTTTAAAACTTGTGAAACATTAATTCCCTTTAAACCTTACTTGCTACGGAAGCTTAATTTTAAACAGTTGCAGAAATGTGATATTTTGAAAACCAATTGTTTTTTTGGAAAACCGCATCCTACTTCTAACAAATATTAAGCATACTAAATAAATTTCCCAAATAAAAAGTTAAGAAAATAAAAAGGCCTTAATACAACCCAAATCAAAAACCAAAGTGCGTAACTAAATAAATGAAATAGAAAAACATGTGCAGTTGTGTGGTCGTCTTTGAGTCCCTCTTTGACACCGATCCACCTAAGACTAGGGATTACCTGCACAGTTAATAAATAGAATGAGTTTGCGAAAACTCAGTGTGTAATCCCCTCACTAGAGTAACAAACAATATACCAAAACAAAAACAGAAACAGTCTAGCTAGAGCCCACTAACAGAAATAGTACAGTCCAGTTCAGAGCATACGTGGGCCAAAGCCTATTACAATAACATTTGGGTCACAGCCCATAACAGAATCAGTTGGGCCTAGCCCAAACTAATAACAAAACATAATGTGTGAATGTATGGATGCATGTTATCCCATCCAACCTGCACTTGCCTCCGTCCAACCCTGCACTACCTGTGGGGAATAACTCACCCACGCCATCCCTATACTTACAATGTTAGCACCGGTTGCAGTACTAACCGGAATCACAGCAAAACTGCTAGCAATATGCATGACTTAAAGCCATTATTATGATAATATGATCGGCACAAAGCCATCGATAATAGATCGGCACATAGCCATCAATATCATATCAGCACAAAGCCATCGATAACAGATCGGCACATAGCCATCAATATCGTATCGGCACAAAGTCATCGATAAAAGATCGGAACATAGCCGTCATTATCATATCGGCACAAAGCCATCGATAACAGATCGGCAGAAAGCCATCAATACCATATCGGTACAAAGCCATCAATAACATACCAGCATGAAGCCTTCAATAGCATATTGGCACAAAGCCTTCAATAGCATATTAGCACAAAGCCATAATCAGAATAATTGGGTTTAATCCATCGGTAGCTGTATCATGTTAGGCACACAGCTATCAACGACGGTAATATAGTCAGCACACAGCCTCGGGTAAATATGATCGAACAGAGTCGTCAATAATCATATATTGGGCTTAAAAGCCACCGGTGGATCCACGATCGTCAAGCAACCATGCGATCTTAATCGATGGATCCATAGTCGTTAAGCAACCATGCGATCCTCAATCGGTGGATCCACGGTTGTCAAGCAACCATACGATTCTCAATTTCTTCCTCTATTTCATAATCCCTACCCATGTGTAACATAATATTATATGAATGTAGCAAATATACACACGACATACAAAATCATACAAATCACAATCACAACAGTCCAATCACAGTCATACATTCTTAGTCAAAACATAGTCAAATCAATCAAATTGTATTATCAGTGAGTCATATACGCTAGAGGGGCAGAACGGTATTTTTACCTATTAGGGGTATTTTAGTCATTTCAACCTACAAGGGTGTTTTGGTAAATCTACAAACCAAGGGTATTTCGATAATTTTGCAAGCCAATGGTATTTCTGTAATTTTTTAAAGTTAAGGGTATTTTTGTAATGTTGTAAATCAAGGGTATTTTTGTAATTTTCCAAATCAAGGGTATTTTGATAATTTTCCAAATTAGGGGTATTTTGATAATTTTACAAATCGAGGGTATTTCGGTAATTTTGTAAACCAAGGGTATTCAGTAATTTTGTAAACCAAGGGTATTTCAATAATTCTACCCTATAAGGCATTTCAGTAATTCTACCCTACAAGGGTATTTCAGTAATACTAGCCTACAATATGAGATTCACATAGTCCAATCCAATATTTACTACACAATAATACAATTCATCCACTTGGGCCTATGGGCCCATTAGGCCCACATGGCCCATCTCGACCCATCGTGGCCCAAAGCAACCTAAGCCCACGAGAGCACTCATGATGGCCTCAACCATCACGTTAAAGCTCCCACACATACGTTCGCACTCTCGTATGGCTGCCATCGTCATGTGACCGGCATTTGCCGTTCTACAGCTAGAGTAGTGCAAAATACACACCTGTTCATGAGAATCGCCAAAGTCCACGATCACTAACCTTGGCACATCCTGCAGTGAGTCTTAATCACTTTTCCCCCTCCAACTCATCTGGTTCGCTCTATTTAAAGCCAGCTTCTTGCCAATTCTCATGTTAGCTTCCCGATATGGGATTACTTTCAACCATTAGGAAAATTCCTTATTTTTTATGACAACTTCAAAAAAACCACAGAGTTCTAGTCCAACTCCACCTCCTACATAGCTCAAATAGCAAAATAAATACCCAATTGTGCATCTCAAGACTTGAACCTTAGACCTCACAGTTACACAACACGCCACCTTGCCACTCCACCACAAGCTCTTTCTGTGTCATATTTTATCCTCAATTAATTATAAGGCATATGTGCTAACGTCCAGATTCCTTTAAAAGAAAAACCAAAATAAATTGCAAGAGCCAAGACTTGAACCCAGGCTCCCTTGCAACCTTAATGACGCCACAACCACTAGACCGCATGCTTTCTTGTGTCATTATTTACCACAATAATTTAAAAGGTCTTCATCCAAGCACCCAGGGTTTTATTCACTTAAAACCAAAATTTTTGCTAAAGCCCAAGTTTGAACCCAAGATTTCTCCAACACTTCTCAGGGCCATAAACCACCAAACCAGACATTTAATTGTGTCATTTCCTTGCACAATTAAATTCTTATATGCAACCTCCTTACACACCCACACTCAAGGCCCAATACTTCTAGGCCCAAATTCAGGGCATTACATTGTATCCTTGTGGACACTACCTCAAATCTATATCTTTAGTTGCAATATTCACACTCTGGACGTTGGTACGTCTAGAGTCTGTCAAGCATCTACACAAGCTTTTCAATAACCATAGTTTTAGATGAATTCTTCTATTTCTAACACACCCATAATCCATCTCGCTCCTTTATCCAATCAAGTATTGATTCTTTAGTTTTTTTTTTCAGTGTCAAGCTGTAACAACCCGTTTTTCAGTGGTGTCAGAAACAATAGTTTTGGAACCCCATTTTTGATAAGTGAGTCCGTAAATATTATTTAATATTTACGAGGTTAGTATAAAGTTTAATTGAAGTTTGGTCCATTAATTTTGTCAATTGAATAGTTAATTAAAGTATAAGGACTAAATTGTAAAAGTTGTAAAAGTTAATCGCTATGGATTTTTAATTATTAGAAGGACCAATTGAGTAATTGGACCACTAAATATTGACCAAATGGTAGTGGATATGTGGTTTAGTCCAATAAATCTTGTTAATTACAATTAAGGTTAACTAATTATAGTTAATTAGGTTAAATATAATTAATTATAAATTAAACTAAGTATATAAGTTAAAATTAAAACAAAAAATAAACATTTTCCATTCATCTTATTCTTTATCACCAAAACTACAAAAATAAATAGGGCTGATGCATTTTCAACTTTGGTCCCTTAATTTGTAAGCAATTTCAAGTATGTTTCTTGTAATTTTTATGTTTTTGAGGTCTTAGAAGCTTGATTTAGCTAAGCTGTGTACCAATTTGCAAAATGGATATAGTATCTAAAAGTATCAATTTTTGAATCTTAAAGCTTTTGGTATTAAATTGTTAGATTTCAAGCTTTGAAATGAAAAATGATTAGTTTGTAAAGTTTAATTGTTAATTTTTGAACATATGGACTAAAGTGTAAATATTTTGAAATTGATATTAAATTTCTATAAATATTTATATTAGAGGACTATAGAAGGATGAAATTGAGATCAGTTTAGAAATTAAAAGTCAAATTTGAAAGTTATAGCTATTTCGGTTTTAGGGTCTAAATTGAATAAAATATAAAACTTTAGAGAACATTCAAAAATGAAATTGAATTCTCATATGCATAAAATAGGCCAATCATGGCTAGTACCAACAATTCAACACTTTCATCTAGAATGTTTTCCCTACGAGGTCACACAGGCGACATCGAAGTCTTGTCACCTTTTGAAGGGTTTGTATCTCCATTAAGACGGCTCGAATTCGCATTGAATCTTCTAGGATGCATTTTACTTACTCTAAACATACATAAGACACAAGATTTAAGAACATACAGTTATAGATTCTAAGTTTATCAAGCATATTTGCAAAATTTGTTCTCCTAAACACATATGCAAACACAGTTCGCCAAAACATATTTGCGAACATAGTTCATCAAAACACATCCACTAGGAAGGTGAGTAGCAGAAAGTGATCTGAAGCATAATCCTACAAAAGAAAATGACTAAACCAAAGCAATGTATTTTTCCCAATTCTACTCCAACAAAAAAAAACAATCATGCTTATCACTCCCTATAACTTACATTCTTGGTGAACATAACAAGTTATTCAGCCAATCCCAATGAACTTATTAACATGGCAAACATGCTATATTAACAAACCTAGCGAGCTCTAATACCAACAAATGTAACACCCTATACCTAGTCCAATTGTCAAACCCGAGCTATGGAATGCCACATTAGCTACCTAAGTGAGGCTTCATTAACACCCAACCTAACCTCCAACACACCACAAGTCAAAACATATATAATATGTAAATATAAGGAAGCACAAGTTTGTGAACTCACTTTGCTTGCTTCATGATATACAGCGAAATTATTTCGCTGAACCTACTTTGTATGCAAGAACTAAGCTGACTCTTTACTTGAAGTAATAAATATTTGAATAAAGGAATTAAGAACATGAGAACCTAAATTTTTCAAATCAAAGTACCTCGCAGACAACAGTTTTGACATAGGGGTTCGCACCCCTGGTAGCTCGCTCAATCTAAAACCTTTATGAGGTAAGTTTTTATAATAGAGTAGGTCTCATAAACTACTCCCTAGTGTTTAAATACTGCGAACATAGTTCATAGAGTTCTTTGTATATCCAAAAGTTATTAAGGGTTCGTAGATAACAGTTTGCCAAATGATAGGGTTCACACTTTGTATAGTTCATAACCCGATTACTTCGTAGTATTTTTGGCGAACTTTGCATAGTTTGTCAGTATATTGTGCCTTTACTCACTAGCAAAACCCATTGCTGGTGGATCACTGTGAAGTAGGGAACTGTTGTAAATCGATTGACTTGGAACTTCTTCCTAGAAACATTTAAGAAGAAATTCATAGGTGAATAGTATATCAAAGCTCGCAAGTGAGAATCCATTAATTTGGTGCAAGGCGATATGACTGTGGCTGAGTATGAGGCAGAATTTTTTTCCCATTGAGTAGTATGAAACTGAGATGAATTCGTAGGAAAGGGATCACTGCAAAAGGTTTCGTTTTAGGTTGCATCAAGATGTAAAACTTTATTTGGTAGCCCATGACACGACGAGCTTCAATGAGTTGGTCGATAAGGCAAAGGCTATCGAGGAGATAAGGGCAAAGGCTCCGTGAGCTAAAACAGGGCCAGAGAAACAAGTGGCTGGACAATCTGGATGAACATTTAAGAGGGATTGCAACTCACGTAACTCTAACAGGAATATCAAATGTAGTTTTTGATCAGACCATTCAGGAAACAAAGTAACACCCGGGCTAAAAAAGGAGGTTCACACAAAATGCCAAGTTGGCCACTCTGCAAACACTATGATCGAAGGCATCCTGGTGAATGTTGCAAGATGGCAGTAGGATGTTTTAAGTGTGGATCCAATGAACACATGATAAGGGACAACCCAAAACACAAAGAAGGTTGCAAGCTTAGAACTTGAACCCCACACTAGGGCGAGTAAGGGTTCGCAGACAAGGTCGAGGCAAAGGAAATGACACAAGGCAAGCTGGGCAGTGAACCTGTAATATCCTCCCCCCACTCGATTCACCAAGTCTGGGTTTTGGGTATTAATTCATAGAAAACTTAACAAAATTTTTGAAATAGGAGACGAAAACTCATTATTAAAAACATTTCTCATTAATTTGGTTAAAAACTCTATACTTAGAGAAAAATAGAAGTATTTGCAAAAAAACTTATCGTATCAGTCTTGCTAAAATTTTATTATAACACCTAAGTTACACAAGACAGATTCAAATGGTGTAGTCCTACTAAATGCCAGTTCTTCCTATATGCCCATTGTATGCATAGTATCCCCCTTATGCTACTTCTCTTGCACAAGCCTGGCTTCCTCTCCTTAAGAACTTACACTGACATGACAATACCTGAAACATAAACATAACACTAGTAAGTTCAAAGGAACTTAGAGAGTTATGAACACAATTTAAATTTTTAACTTTTCATGAAATTATTCATATTGAATAATTAGGCTTTCCTGTATCTATCTTTGGCGAATACCTTCACATTTTTAGTTGTATAATTTTGTACGTATACACCTCCCATTATTCATACCATATCCTTATTCATTCAACTATTTGGCTAGCTCTAGGTCTTGACATTTAAACACCACACTTTTCATTTCACTTCAAACAACTTTCAACAGTTATTCTCGAACAGTTAACCCCAAGCACTATTCTTGGCAGATATCACTTACTGATCATACTTTTGGCGGATATACTAAACTTGATAAATTGAATCATAGCCCAACACATAACCATACAGTGAGAGTTGCTCCAGATTGTTCAGAAGAATTATACATATCTTTGTACTGAACACTAGATAGCTAATATATCAAACATCATAGATTCTAACAGAGTTCAAAACAAGACATGATTCTAAAAAGATGTCAGATAGCTCAAAATTCTACCATAGTAGCTCTAACTCGAATTGATGGACTCTTGTCCCAAATACGCCCATATAATAGGTTGGTAGATAACCACAATAGATACTCCCATTGAACATGCTAAATCAAACTTCATTTAAGACTTATTTGTAGTTATCACAAACTTCACATATTAAAGCTTCAGACAGAACATATTCTTCTTATAGATTTACATAGTATGCCACTATGGTAAAGCAGAATACACGACAAAAGTGACATACAAATTACGCCACAAAGGCAATTTATAGAGCATGACACAAAGGCTAGCAGAATGCCACAAAGGCCTTATTAGAATATCACAGAGGCTAACAAAATACCACAAAGGCCATATCAGAATACCACAGAGGCTAACAGAATGTCAAAAAGATCAAAATACTCCATAAAGGCCAAATCATAGTATGCCATAAAGGTTAGCAAAAAGCCACCTAGGCACCCCATAATTGTCGTGTTTGCGATATGGATTTGCCTAAAATAACATCGCCTTTAGGTTTGCCCATCATTGCCCTAGGACACGAAGAGAACCCTAGTCAATAATTGCGGCTCATTCACCCTTTCTAGAATGTGCCATGGCCATGGACTTTCTTCAGAATTTACATATCAGAATTTGTGTTTAATGTCTCGACGGACTTCATCGTGTACCACCGTGGTGACCAAACTCACAACTCAACCTCTCCACTCTCAGAGACACTTCTATTTCCCCCAAACAATTTCCAATCATATATTACATATTCAATATATACACATCCAAGTAGACTAGTTCATCTTCTTAATCCAAGCATACTTCATTACATACTTCACACACATCAACACAGTACACATTCCAAACACATACACTGAGTTACTCAACATAATTGCATATACCCATACACACAATTCATTATACTCTAGACTCACAAAGACCTATTTCAAGCATACATACTTATTTTTATCAACCATTCATGTACTCATTCACTATTTCTAGAACATCATCCACAAGAGATTATTCTAGATGGACTTATAGGAGTCAATATTAGGGATTAACCTGAGACTCACTTACTATAGCTACCAGCTTCAGACTCAAACATCCAATTTGAATCAGCAACAACACTACTTGAAAAACACAATTTCACTATTAATAACTATTTACAAATAGATTGCTGACAACTCAACTACAGAAAATCCCCATGCAAGGATTCTTATTCGTAACTTACTACTCGATTACCTCATAGCATCCTTATTCCTAAGATGCAAAGTTATCAGACTTACCAGGAGATGGAACACCTCTACATTATCCAAGAATCCTTAGCTTTCAAATCACATAAGAAAAGCAACCAGCAATAGTACTAAATACATAAGGAAAAAGAAAGATGTAAATAATTACTTTGAAGGAAGAGGAAACCTCTCACGAACTTTTCTCATACATATATAATCCACTTCTATTTAGTGGAACCTCTCTCTAAAATTTTAGAATATGCCCTTCACAATGGCCTACGAAATCAAAAGGAAACATAAATGAAAGTCTTTTCCAAATGTCATTTTTCCAATCAGTTTAGTTGGTTTATAACCAGATCTAGTTAATGAGACTTGCCCGTCACATTACTTGAACAAACTAGGCATAATATACCTTTGGCAATAACTTAAACAAAACTTACTCTTTCCCTTTTTCATCACATTCTTTCTTTTATTGAAGAACATGCTGAAGATTAAATCCTGATATACTTCTATGGGTGGATACGCAATTCGCCTAAACAATAGTTCACCAGAAGCTATAATATTGTAGACTAACTTTTGGAATGTGGTAGAATAGACATATTCTTGTCTTTGTACCTTGAATTCTAGTTATCCAGATTTGGTGTGTGACACACATAAATAAAAAAATAAAACAAAATAGTGCTTGAACATGCCACATACAAAGATTAGTTCAAAGCTATATAAACAGAATAATGTGAATAAATACATAACTCTAACACGATATACAATTGACTCTTGACCTTGAATATCATACACAATAGTTCATAAAATTAGAAAGTAAACAAATTCAAGAATAAGTACATTGATCCATTGAAAAAAGTACAAAAAATTTACATTTATGCTTGAAGAATACAAGCAATTAGAAATGTCAAAATTTTGTTAATTTTCATCCACGACTAGTATCACTTAGGTCACATAGGTCTTTTCGGCTTGTAACGTTCTGCGGCTTAGGTTGGTTCAGAATTAAAGAACAAACACAACAAAATGATTTAAGCATGAAAATAGTTTGGCACGTTATATTGACCCTAATACTTCCTCGATTAGAAGCTTTTAGCTCACCGCCTTGTATCCCCTTCTCTCACCTATCTTTTCTCTCTGATTCCTAAGGTATATTACATTATTACTGCATATAATTGTCTTAGCAAGACATTTGTGCAAAAATGAGGGAAATTTTGTTTTCTTTCTTTTTTACTCACTTTACTTTTCTATTTTCTCAAGAACTTCTTCCTTGGCTATTTTAGCCTTTTCAAACCTTTTCTTTTGATAATTTTTTTTAATTTTCCACTTAAGCACAAGTTTTCAAGAATCTTATATCACCATATTATACTTGTAACACCCCTAACCTGTATCCATCATCAAAACAGGGTTATAAAGCATTACCGGACTTATTTATTAAATAATCATACATTTCATATACATTTTTGAAGTCCAAACAAAAGTCATTCAAATACAATCATATAGTCCCTAACACGAGCCCTCAAGGCCTAAAACAAGCAATAGAAGTGGTTTAGGACTAAAGCTAATACTTAATAAATTTTTAGAAAAACATAGAAAATTTTCAAAGTGCAATGGACACACGCCCGTGTGGCCAGGCTGTGTGTTTCTCATGACCAAGAGACACGCTCGTGTTACAGGCCATATGGACATTCGAAATGGGATCACAAGGCTATGTCCCAGCCATTGTCTAACCCCGTGTAACCCTCTGACTTAGGTCACACGGCCAACCACACGCCCCTGTGACTAGCTCGTGTACCATTCGAAATGGTCTTACACGCCCGTGTACCAGGCCATGTGTTAGGCCGCTTGAAAACTGGAGGGTATACTGACTTGTGCCATACGGCCAAGTCACACACCCTTGTACTAGGTCGTGTAAAGCTACTAACTTGGTTTCTAAAGAAATATCAAGGGACACACGGCCGTGTCACCTAGCTGTGAGTCACAGACGACTGAGACACACGCCCGTGTGGACAAAAGTAGGTCATTTTCCAAGCCATTTTTCTCACCCAAATTTGCAACAATCTAAATCCATCAAATAGCATATGACCATATCATCAATAAGCATTCAAACCAATCTCAACCAAGTCCAAATCATGCAATATCAATACCAACAATCACAAAGCTCATAAGCATCACAATTAACCATTCAAAATCATACCAATATGCCTCGAAAGTATACCTAAATGATCAAACTCACTTATTAGACTTTGTGTCTAATTCAACATGCATATCACATTCTCAAATTCAATCATTTTGTAATCAAAATACTAATACAAAATTATGGCATTTCCATGGCAATCCAAATACATACCAAAATGAGAATAACCACATATATACATGCATAATCAACATATGCCAATTGAAGTCATATTAAATGACAAATTACATAACCAAAACATATAGGCTTCCATTAGCCAAATGACCTATACATGCCATATAACCAAAATGTACAAAGTTCAAAAGTACTGAAACAACATCTGGATAATGTGATGAGATCTCTGACAAATTCAAATCGAGCAAGCTTTGAAATCACTATAAAATACGGAAAAATAAACAAAGTAAGATATTAAGCTTAGTAAGCTCATATGTCTAATAAGTACAACTTACCATTCATTCTCAATTTAAAGAAGCATAATTAAACATATATAAGTTTCAATCAAATTCAAAGGTTAGCACATAATCATAACCATGTTAGTCATGAATGAATACATCAACTATAAATTACTTGTCATACTTCTCACAAATACCTGAATTAGTTCGTATCATCTCTTATATCCTTGTACCATCATCTTTACCCATTGAACCATTTGGAATACTATCGGATACTCAAGAATCTCAGACACTAAGTGTCAAAACATGGTTGAAACCATCTCAATCTTATACCTTATATAAATGCTCACTCACGAGCTATCACTAGGTCTACTCACAAAAGCTAACGAGTAACCGCAACAAATGCCAGAAAACTCAACCACCGGTAGAACGTATGAACCAGCACCCAAAACACAGTAACCCCTAATGACATGTCACTTGTATCCTATCTATTCCTAAGGTTCAACCGATATTTATACATTACTGATAACTCATCAAGAATTTTAGTGGTATTGTATCATCACAGTTATATCAATCAAGCATTCAAACACATATAAATTAATACTTATTAAACATACAAACTTACCTCGATCACAAAAACAACGAAATGGGATCGACTAGTCCAATACTTTATCTTTCCCTCGATCTAGATTCGTATGAGGCTTAAATTGATCTAAATAATCAAATTCAATCCATTTAGTATTCATCCTATTCAATTCAGCCCAAAATACATATTTTGCAATTTTACACTTTTACCCCTAATATTTTAACTTCTTTACAATTTAGTCCCTAGCTCATAAAAAAGTAAATTCATGCAATTTAATCCACATCCATGCTAGCCAAATTTCATACAAGCTTTTAGTAGCCCACACATTTCATTAATTCACACATTTCACCACATAATTTTCACATTTTATCAATTAATCCCTATTTAACATTTTTAACATCACTTTACAAAACTTGTTTATCTAACAACAACCATTTATTTTCTATCATCAAACATCCAAATACATACACATTCATCAATGGTAAAACCCTAGACTTTTAACATTTTTGCAAATTAGTCCTTAGGCTAGCTAGATTAAGCTAGAACGACTCCAAAAAAGTAGAAATCATTAAAAATCGAGCAAGAATACACTTACATGCATAGATGGAGTATGGCCGAACTTTGAAAGGTCTTTAATGGCTTCCCTAGGTGCTAATTTCAATTCATGAAGAAGAAAAGAAAGATGATATCTTTCTTTTACCTTTTCTTTAAATTATTTTATTAAATTACATTTTTAACCTTATCATTAAACCATTAAAATCACTTAATTAATGTCCATATTTTTCCACTCATATTAAAAATGGTATAATTACCTCATAAGGACCTCTATTTAAAGTTCCATAGCTATTAGACACTTTTAACTAATAGAACACAAGCTTTATACTTTATGCGATTTAGTCTTTTTTATCGAATTGAGCATACAAGCAATAAAATTTCTTAACGAAATTTTTATACAATCATACTATCATGCTGTAGACCTCAAAATAATAATAAAATAATTATTTCAAATTTGCATCAGTGGTCCTGAAACCATTGTTCCGATTTTACTGAAAACGGGCTGTTACAATACTATCCCCTATGTTCACTATTATTTTACTTTTATGTTCGAAACCACCGTATCGTATCTACCTAACCCTCAATATTAACACCTTGATGTCTAATTTCATGCAAGGACCAAGAGAATCGGATCAAGAGATTATATTTTAAGGCTTTGGGCTTCCATTGCAGTTCATTAAGAAATAGAGATTTATGCTAAAAAATTAGGGTACTAGGGATTTTAAATTAAGATTGGCTTTTTGGCTCAAATTGTCTACCAAAAAATGCCTTTGGTCATTTCTAAGTGTCTCAATTCATGGATTACGAGTAACTAAATATTAACACTCTAACAATTATTATTCAAACAAACACATATGCTTTTTAAATACCTATTTTTCATGTGGTATACCTAACACACTATCAACTATTTACAATGTAACATAATGAACTAATTAATGCAATATTAAACAACCTAAACTCAATTGCTATCGATTTAAATTTATAATTTAAACATAGAATCCTATTTACATGCTCTTAACCAATCACTTGTATTGCTACAAGCTCATGCACAAACAAACACATAAAAATAAAAAATAATGAAAATAACATAAAAACTTGAAAAACTTGAAAATTTTAAAAAATTTCTATGTTATCCCCAACACTTTATTTGACACATTGTCCTTAATGTGCACCTAAAAGATAAGAGAAGAGACTACTCGGTTTAAGCATTGAAGTTCTTTGAATATGGTCGAGTGGTCCTCCTTATGCCAGTTTTGCTCCGAATTGTAGTGCCTCATATCGCTGGGGTTCCTACATAAAAATTAACTAACACAAAGACTAATACAAAAAATAACTAAAGTCTAAAAGCTAAAATAAAATAATCCAAAATTAAAATTACAAGTCCCAACTTTAAAATAAAAATTAAGTTCAAGTTTTAATTAGAATCATTATTTGGCCGGTTCTCCTCAATTATAGGCTTCTTCTCTCAACCCGTGACTGGAGTGGTAGCCCTCACACCCGTAGAACTAGTAGGGCTAGTATGACTTGGATTTCGAATCTTATCTCCTTCAATAAATGGTTGTTTTGGTCGGAATACATCATTGAAGTCCTCATTGTGGGTTGACTCTTCTTCATGGTCCTTGTCATCACCTTCTTCTTCCTTCTTCAATTCCTCATCAGCTTGCTCGAAAAATTACATTGGTAGGTATCAGTTTGGTGGCGGGTCTGGTACCAAGATACTGAACCTTTTGGCGTAGTCAATTGCAAATAGTTTTCATCAATTGCATCCACCAGATAACCCACTCCATGTTAGTAATCTCGCTCGACCCTTGGCTTGTTTGGCTCTTTCTCTTGCTTTTTCACTTTAGTGATGGTGGAACATCCATCTTTTGTTTACGTCGGACATTCCAATCATGGATATGCTTTCAATGGAGCTCGACATACTAGGTATAGATGAAGTTCCTGAGCAAGCTTTTGGTTGACTTGACAAACTGTTTCGTCATCGACACTGGCACCTTTTCTTTCTTGCACAGGTTAGTTATAAGGTGTGGGAAAAATATCTCGACCTTCTTGCCACTAATTTAATTAAGCATCAACTTATAAATCCATGTGTCGCTACAAACCTATCAATGTTGCAAAAGACAATAAAGCAACATAGCTTGAAAATCGATAAGAATAGAAACGTTAAGGGCCGGTGAGATACACGTGTAGATAAACTGCAAGCACATTTTTGCAGCCGAAAACATTATGGTTTGATAAAAATTCAATGAGATATTCGTGCAGGGTCGGCATTTCCACACGCCTCGCCACTCAGTTAAATATTCTACAATGTTATCCATATCGATCTCACAAAAATAATGAATATCTAGCTCTTCTAGTACATCCTTGTGATAATATGGTGCATTGTAAAATTGAAAGATATCCCTAAGTGTAACCATGAGTTCTTTTCTTTGTATCGTAAAATGTACATTTGGCACCTTATCATTTTCCTGATACTTTAGGGATGCATAAAATTCATATACCACCAAGTCGATCACCAACACTTTTGGTGTGAGGTAGAATTCCATGCATTAGTTGCATGAATAATATGTAATAGCCCGTTTTTGGGTCGAATCAGAACAGTGGTTTTGGGACCAAAAATTCGAAGTCAAAATATTTATTTTATTATTTTAATAAGGTTTACAGCATGATAGATTAATTATGTGAAAGTTTCATAGAGAAATTTTACTGTTTAAATGTTCAATTCGGTAAAAAGGACTAAACTGCGTAATGCATAAAGTTGAGTTCTACTGTTTAAAAGTATTAAATAGCTATGGTTTATTAATATGGAAGTCCTTATTATGTAATTAGTCCATTTATAATGTAAGTGGACATTCTTGGACATTGTTTAAATGATTTTTAAGTTATATTCACAAGGTTATAATGGTAATTTATGTATTAAATTAATAATAATAATAAAACAAAATCAAAATCATATTATTTCCTTCATCTTCATTGCCAAATTTGAGAAACAAAATAAGGATTTCGAAGCTTCCATGGTTTCGGCACATTCTTGGCTAGATTAAGGTATGATTTTAGCTTGATTTTTAATGATTTCTATGTTTTTGAGCTCGTTGCAGCTTAATCTAGCTAGTTCATACCTTCATTTTTGAAACTGTTATAGATCTTGAATGATGCCATTGTTGAATGCTTAAGTATTTAGATGTGTAAAGATAGATTATGAAGGTTGGATGATAGTTTTACAAGTTTAATAAAGTGATTTCTGATGAAAATGTCAAGTAGGGATTAAATTGTGAAAATGTAAAATATGGTGGTTAAAAGTGTGAAATAATGAAAGATTTGGGCTTCTAGTAGTATATAGGAGATTTGGATATCATGGGTTATGGCCTAATTGTGTAATTTTTCATTTTTATGTATTAAGGACTAAATTACAAAGAGGTTAAAGGTTTAGGGGTAAATTTGTAATTTAGCCAAAATAAATGTTTTAAGCTAAATTGAATTGAATGAAAGTGTAAATGAGTTAATTTGATATTATATAGATTAAGATAAACAAATACCGGAACTAGATCGGGGAAAAAGAAAGGTTGGTGAATAGACGATAGTTTTCATCCGGGCAACTCAAGGTAAGTTCATATAATTAGAATCAAACTTTTAGATACTTGTAATTATTTAAATGAATGTGTATAATGGAAATATTTGAAGTATAATTTCCTTATTGATATAATGTATTTGTTACTGATCCCCGTTTGAACTGTATAGATTCATTGGATACGAGTGACATGTTACTAGGATTACCGTTTTGGTTGAGCTCCTATATTTTTTACGGACTCACCACAGCTCGTAAGAGCTTACTGATATATTAGCTCATAAGAGCTTACTATTTTTAGCTCATTGGAGCTTATCATTTCAGCTCATATGAGCTTACTGTTCAGCTCAATAGAGCTTATCGTTTCAGCTAAATAGAGCTTATTGTCCATCAGCTCAAGAGGAGCTTACCGATCATGGCTTGAAAGAGCATATATGATGATGAATTGATGGATTATTGACATTGTTCACTTGATCACCCTTTGAGGTTCTAATAGGTTCATTGGGCTTAAATAATGTTATACGAACGAGTTACGGTTTATAAATGTTAATAATGTTATATATGATGTATGAATTTGGAATGATGCTAAGCATTGTATTAATGGATGGTTTTATGTATTTTTACAATGACTAACATGTGATGGATACTTGTGATTAGGTGTTGGTTAATTGAATTGTTGGTATTTTAATGTTGCTTTGATTATATTTAGATGGTAAGTTTTATTCTGAATTATACAGGCTTACTAAGTTATAAATCTTATGTTGTTTCTTTTTCCATGTTTTATAGAGGCTCGATAGCTCGATCGTTCCGGACAAGTCGGAGTTGCACATCACACTATCCAATTTACGATTGGTACTTTTGAACTTGTGGATTTGTAAATATGGCATGTATAAGCTAGTTTAAAAGATGTTAGTTATGTTACTTGATATCATGGTTTTGGTATATTTTGTATATATGTTAAGCCATGTGATTTGGCTTATTTTGGTACCATGTTTTGGTTGAATTAAGTGTTCAATTATGGTATGTTTTGATAAGGTAATGTTTGAATGAAAATATGCAAATATGGTATTGATATGTATTTGTTAGATGAATGGATTATGATTGGTATTAAATAGGTAATTGAATAACAAGTTGAATTGGTAATAATGTGTATTGAAATGGTTATCTTGGCTACCTATTGAGTTGTAAAAATGTGGTCTATTATACTTGTGAATGTTTCTGTTTTTAGGGTGGCAAAATGGCTTTACAAGTGGCCTATTTTTGTCCACACAGGCAGGGACACAGGCGTGTGTCTCAGCCGTGTGCGACACACAGTCATGTTGCACGGCTGTGTGTCCCTTGAGATACCCTTTCGAATTGAGGCAGTATACCCTACAGTTTTGACATGGCCTAGACACATAGGTGTGTCTATTGGTCGTGTGTGGTACACGGGCTGGCATATGGGCGTGTGGCTAGCCGTGTGACCCAAGTCAGTAACCTCATTAGTTTTCTTGTAGCTTGGCACACGGGCGTGTACTCGGCTGTGTATTGCAAGTTAGTATGTATGCCCTATTTTCATACAGCCCATGACATAGGCATGTCTGGTAACCGTGTGAGGCCAATTCACACGGGCGTGTGACCCTGAAATCAAAGAAAATTTTCTAAGTTTCCCAAAATTTACCAATGTTATCAGTTTAGTCCTGAACCACTTTTAAGCATGTTCTAAGGTCTCGTAGAGCCTTATAAGGGACAATGTGAATGTTTGAGAATGGTTTATGTTAATGAATGCATAAATGTATGAGAATGATGCGTATTGATCGGTAATGCCTCGTAACTTTATTCCAGCAAGGGATATGGTTAGGGGTGTTACATAATATCCCAAATATCGTCACAAAGTTCAAAGAGGGGTTGAGCCCCTGTTCTTGAATAAAGGTCTTGCCTTAAAGGTCTAAAAACTATTCCTCAACTTCTTAGTAATGGAATCATGAGCCTTTTTAACACAACTTAAACAATGGAACAAAAGAAAAGATTAGAATGCATAATCATATTGTTGTGTGACAAGGTGGTTGTCAATGGTGGTGGGCAACAAAGAGACGACAACAATGGTACAACGAGAGCAGAGGGTATTGGTGTTAGGATAGATTAGGGGAGTATTTAGAGTGTATTTAAGGTGGGAATTAAGGTTAAAACAGGTTAGATTATATATAGGAACCGATTAGGTTGCACAACAAAACAGGTCAAAACTTGCAAACCCATTGTCAATGTTGCGACACTGGATTTTGGTGTTGCAACACCGTACTTTGAATGCTCTAGGTTTTAGGTTCAAAATTTCATGTCGCAACACAGGAACATTGTGTCGCAATATGAGCCCAAATTTTTAGATTATTTTTTGTTCAAAATGTCATGTCACAGCATTGAGGTGTAGTGTCACAACACGGATAGAATTGAAAAGATTTTAGTTTAAAAGTCCAAAGTCACAGCATGGGAATGTGATGTCGTGACACCCCCTAATTTTAAAAATCCTAGAAGATTCAAAGCTTAGTGTCACAACATTGATATTTGGTATCGCGACACTGCCCTTATTTTTTCCATTTTTAAGCTTTAGAGTGTGTCATTCCCTTTATTTTTACTCCTAATTTCTCAAAAAGTCCCTAATAGGA
Organism: Gossypium hirsutum; assembly: GCF_007990345.1. Classification (NCBI taxonomy): domain Eukaryota; kingdom Viridiplantae; phylum Streptophyta; class Magnoliopsida; order Malvales; family Malvaceae; genus Gossypium; species Gossypium hirsutum. The sequence goes on from NC_053436.1 coordinate 18,160,270, forward strand.
TCCCTCTATTTACCTAAGAGCTTAATCCTATTCTAATTAAAACTTTCTAACCTAATTAAAATCCACAATAAAAATCCAAAAAATAAAATGTACAAAATTTTACAATAATTATTAAAATTGTATTCATCGAGATTAAGTGTGGTTGTAATATCCTGAGATAGGGTCTGGAAGTTTTGACCTCTCAAGTGAGGGTTCGTCAATTTTTCAATGAACTGGGGATTCGCCAAAAGATTTTTAGCAAGGATTTCACCCAAAATTTAGTGAAATAGTATATGCCAAAATATGTGGTAAGAGGTTCACTAGATTCATTGAAAGTGTGTTCGCCAATCTGTTTGGCAAATTGATGTTCGCCAAACTATTTGGTGAATTAGGGATCACTAGTCTATTTGGCAAGCTGGGGGTTCACCAGTCAAAGTTGATTTAGACTCAAATTAGGAAATAAAGATATTATGTATCTAATATAAATAAAGATATTATGTATCTAATATACTTTTTTTGCACATAACCATCTTTTAAGCAGACTAGGGTTCCTAATTCAAGTAAGGTATCCTAAGATTACTAAGTCACTTAGTGCCTTAAATACAACCCTTAGTCCATGAAAATTCTCTCATCGATATTATGTTGTCATTTCTCTATTCTGAACCAAATTTGAAACCACCAAGGTAAGCCTCTATCCTATTATGGTTGATTTTCTAGAAAGCTAGGTTCACTTACATGTGTGAGTTCTGCAAGTTTTATCTGTTTAAGTAATTTGTGTGTGCTTATGTATGTTGCAAACTAGTCAGACCATCTACCAGCAAGGATAAAGGCAAAGGAAAACTCGTTTAAATTCTTAGCTTTATCGGTGACCAGTTAAAAATTGCCTTAAATGTGCTAACTATCATGTTTTTTAGTATGAATGCTCAGGGTTCGTAACTTGTGTGTGAATTGTTATGTTTTCTAAGAACCTTGTTTTTAAACAAAGTTCCAAGAGTAAGTTTGTCCTATAAAACTCTATTTTTTTTTAAGTTTTGATACTCTGTTTTCAAGATATGTTTTTAAGTTATGTTTTAAATATGTTTTACACGTGCTCCTATGCGAGCCTATGTTTTAAAAGCATGTTTTAAAAGTACAATTTTATAAGCTATGTTTTTATGAGTTCTTTATGTCAGCTCTATGTGATAAGTTTTGTGCGAGCTTATATGTTGGATATATTGGTATACCAAAGGATTAGGGGTACTCACCTATAAGTTCTATGGTTGGGCATTGAGGCCTTAGGACATGTGGAGAGATAAGGGAATGTCGAGCTATGCTCCATTGAATGGGACATGTTAGTGTACAAGAGAGTGTTTAGCTTTATGCTACACTTATGAGACATGCTAAGGACTCTTTGAGTTATTCTGAGGCTTTTTAAGGAGATCCACATATTCAACAAACCAAAACAAGACAAGATAAAATATGATAAGTAAGTTAAGACAAGTGCGAGAACATATTTTATGTTCTTCAGCCATTCCAATAAGACAAGTATGTGAGCATGTTTCATGTCATATAAGATCCGTTTTTAAACTTGAACAAGCTAAGTTTTAAGTATGAGTTTTAGTAAGTAATGAGAAACTGTTTTCAAACTTATATGACTTTATGACAAGTAAGTTCTACGAACTAGGTCTCGTATCTTCACCTTAAACCTAGCACGAGATATAATTTTTTAGACTAAGTATTATTCCTATTTTAAACTCTGTATTTTAAGCATACTCTGATGATTCATGATTATTCAATGAGTTCATAATGAACTCACCCACTCCTCTCTTGCTTCGTAGGAAGGTAGGTTGACTTGCAAGGCTCATCCCTGAATAGATATTGATGAACCTGGAAAAGAGGCAATGGGGTTTTATTTATGTGAGTTTAGATTTACTCTAATTTGATTCTGTTATTGAAACAAATTTTTTAAATTTTAAGTTTATTTTTATTTTGTAAACCTTAAAGTTAAACCTTTATTGCTAATTTCTTCTCAGCATGAATAAAATTTGATGTTTCATTAATTCTCCTTGTATGCGTGCCATGTTGCATTCTTTCAATATTTCCAAAGTATGTACTAATATCATATGTGTATCAATTTTATTACGAAGTATTATTTTCTACGACCCTTGCATATTTCCAACCCCTATAAGCATGCGAACCCTTAGGTACGATAACCTTACTACTTAGTGATCTCTACCTAAGCCTGAAAACCATTCCATGAACGTCCCTTTTTTTGTGAAGCCCATTTTTATGTGAACCTTGCTTAGTGTGCAAACTTAGAATGTATAAGAACCATAGATATTTTGCAAACCCGTGTTATTGTGAGAACTCATGCTTTATACTGTACTACGAACTCATATGTTATTTTGTTATGCAAACCTATGTTGTATGATGTATGCAAACATAAGTTGTGGTGTGAACCTTAATAATAACTTCTATGTGCTGATAATTATTTTTTAAAATATGTATATTAAATACCCTGTTTATATCTTGCATGCGAATCTTACGTTTTTTGTCAGTTGACATGCGAACCCTTCCTATATTTATTTGATAAGCTCGCATGTTTTACACTCTATGAATGATATTATTCTGTTTCGATGCTAAACCTATCATAATATATGTTGTAAGTAAGTGGTGTGCTGGAGGTTAGGTTGGGAGTCAATGGAGAGTCATTTTGATGGCTAATGTAGCTTTCCAAATTCATGTTTAACCTACTCAGCTGTGTTTGGGGTGTTACAGTGGATACCAAACTCATCTGGTAGCTCTTGCATTCCATGCATCATCATTTTTCTCCATTGTCAACCGTCTTGGTCCATCCAACAATCAACTTTCTTTCCAGGGTCTTTCCATTTTTCGCGCTACTACGACCCTTTGTTACCTACACACATCTAACTCAAATTGTACCTTTTACCAAGGTTGTTATGGGTGTTAAAAGAAATTACGTAACAATCCTCTATTAATTTTTTTCATATGCCGCATTTTGGGAATCATGGCCACATTTGAATACTTCTATATCACCATCGATCTTTATTATTAACAGGTTCTTTCCAAGATCAATGGTTAATCTAGATGTAGCCAAAAATTGTTGACCCAACACTATAGGAATGTCTTGATTCTCCTCGAAGTCCAGGACAACAAAATTGATGGGGATTATAAAACCCCTACACTTAACCAATAGTCTTCGAGTACACCTTTGCGGTATACAAAAGACTTATCGGCTAACTGTAGTGTAATTTTAGTATTTTTAAGCTCCCCCAATCTAAGTTTTAAATATTTGGATAAGGGCACCAAACCTATGCTAGCCCCTAAGTCACAAAAGGCCTTGCTAAAATGTTTGTTCCCTATTTCCGTGGGAATTGTAAAATTTCCTGGATCTTTTAGTTTTGGGGGTATTTTTCAGGAAATTATGATAATATAAGATGCATCGACTTTTATTTGCTCACCTTTCTTTCCTTTTTATGTCTAGACATAATTTCCTTCAAGTAGTTAACGTACTTAGGAATCTTATCAATGAGCTCTAGTAGTGGAAAATTAACATTAAGGGATTTAAAAAGATTTAGAAAACTTACGAATTCAACCTCATCCCTTCATTTTTTCCTCGAACCTCAATGGAAATAGTATGTTATTTGGCACTACTTTCGAGCACAGAGTATTTTCTGGATCAGTTACTAGTTCGAATCTTTTCTCTCTGTGGACTTCTATTTTTGACTCATCAAGGTTTTGGTCTTCTGTCTCGACCTCCTCATCATCCATATTAATGGGTCTTTCCAAGTTTACTAAAGTTTTTCTCGAACAAAGTGAGATTGCATTTACATGCTTTTTTCTGTCCCTCTGGGGATTATTTTCAGTATTACTCGGAATACACGTGCCCATTTTCCTCTGCATCTATCACGATATTGTGCATCTCTTCCTTTAATCTGAAAACATTGGTATGATTTTATATGCATTTGGTCTTTACATGTAGAATGTTGGGTCTTATGAGTTGCATCTCATTTTCAAACCGATCCAAGTGTTGACCACAACCAACATGGTCATTACTCATGGATCTCTCTTACGATCTTTGCAAATGCGGTGGTTGATGTGGAGGGTTTATTCAATTTGGAGCTAGGTTTCCACTACCTTGATTACCTCCCCACTTTAGATTCAGATGGTCCTTTTGTAACACCTGAATTTGGGCTTAGAAGTTTTGGGCCTTGAGCATGGGAGTGACTGAAGGCAGCTTATAATATTTTGTTGTGCATGTAAATTTCATTAATAAAGGCTTGTTTTAGTGGTTAAGTGTTCTGAGAAGTGTTGGAGAAGTCCTGGGTTCAAACCTGGACTCTAGCAAAAATTTTGGTTTAAGGTGAATTAAACCCTAGGTGTAGTAGGTAGGCCTTAAGAATATTGTTGGAGAAATTGTGACACAAAAAGCCTTGTGGTCTAGTGGCAAAGTAGCGCCACATAAGAGGCAGGAAGGTGGCGTCATAGAGTTTGCAAAGAGGTCCAAGGTTCGAAACTCATGGCAATCAAAGAGCATTTATTTTGCTAACAAGGGGGGGCAAGAGTTGGTGTTGAAATTAAACACTGATGATGGAGGGATCCAACATCGGGAAGCTAACATAAGAGTGGATGTGAAGCTGGCTTTAAATAGAGAGAACCATGAGGAGAGTCAGGGTACCTTTCTTGGCTGATCCCTTTCACTTTATAGCATGCTCGTTTGGTTTGGGCGTCGACAAAGAGTGCTTGGAGCGCGGATTAACTCTAGTCTCCTATCAGGTGTGTATTTCTCACTACTCTAGCTATAGGATGGCTACTTTGGGCAGCGATGGGCCGAAAGAGGCCATGTGGGCCCAATGGGCCTACGAGCCCAATTGGATAAGTTGTTTGATTGTGAAGTAAATATTGGACTAGGCTAGGAGAATCTCATATCTGTGGCTAGATTTGGGCTAAAAGGGCCACACGAACGTGTGGGCCCATTTGTATTGTTATCCCTGTTTAGAATACTTTAGTTTACCAAATTACCAAAATACCCCTGATTTGTGAATTACTGAAATACCCTTGACTTGTAAATTTACCAAAATACCCTTGGTTTGCAAAATTACCAAAATACCCCTAGTTTGTAAAATTACCAAAATACCCCTGTAAGGTAGAGTTACTGAAATACCCCTGTAGGGTAAAGTTACTGAAATACCCCTATAGGGTAGAGTTACTGAAATACCCCTATAGGGTAGAATTACTAAAATACCCCTGTAGGGTAGAATTACCGAAATACCCTTGTAGGGTAGAAATACCGAAATACCCTTGTAGGGTAGAATTACCGAGATAACCCTGTAGGGTAAAATTACCATTTTGCCCCTAGGGTGTTAAATGACTGTTTTGCCCTTGTGGTTGACGGATTTGATTATGAATATGATGCATGAGATATTGTTATACATGATATGCACATGATATGTTATGATATGCACATGATATGCTATGATATACTCATTATATGCATGGGTTGGGTTTTATAGAAATGGAGGAAGTGCAAAAAGGGCTTTACCCTAGTTATTAAAAGAGGCTAGGCCTCCAGTTATATGATAAAGCAGTATGCTGCCAGTGGAGAGTTTGGTTGGGTGGGTTGAGCTATTCCCCACATAGAGAGCTTGGTTGGTACGGGTGGAGAGTAGCGGATGGTGGGTTGAGTAGTCTCCCCAAATGGGCTTGCATACATCCATTGGTATTACATGTGATATTGAAATGGGCCTATGGGCCATACCGTTTATAGTAAAGGCTTTGGCCCAGTGATATGATTTATGAAAAGGCTTCGGCCCAGTAACCGTTAAACGAAAGGCTTCGGCCTAGTATATGTCGAGACTGAATAGAGCTTTAGTCTAGATTGTACTGATACCGTGTTATTCACTATTTGTTTGTTATTGGGATTGCACACTGAGTTTTCATAAACTCACCCCGTTTATTAACCTTTCAAGCAATTTCCAGCCTTAGACGGATCGGAGCTGCGAGGGGCTCGAAGATGGCCACACTACTGTTTCTGTTTCTTTTAATTGCAATTAGGTTTTGTTTTGGGTTTTTTATGTAATAAGGCCGTTGGTGGGTTTTAATTTTTAATTTGGATTGTGATTTCTTATACCAAACTGCTAGTCTAGGAAAACTCGAGATTTCAAAATGGCATGATTTTTCTAAGGAATACGAGGTTCCAACAACGAAGTTTTCAAAATGCTTCCGCGATTTTAAATGAGGTAATATACCAAAGGCAAGCAAATTGGTAAACATTTTGATGGGAACTGTAGTTTAATAATAAATTTAGATTCAGTAATGGATTTTCACCGAAAATATCAAATTTGAAAAATGGTTTGATGTAACGCACCAGATTCAGCCATAATGTCTAGGCCGAGTTTGGGTGTTACAATTAGTGGTATCAGAGCCAGGTTGCAACAACTCGGCTGTGGGTTTTTAACAGGTCAAAAATCAAGAATTTCAAAACAAAGGTATTTTAAATCAATTTTTAAGAATTTCTATTTTCTGTGACCAAATACATGTTTTTTTGTTTTTTTTTTGTTTTGTTTGTTTTAAATGGTTTGGAGAAAGAAGTGGCACACTGAATCCCCGGCACCAAGTTTGTAGGTATACTTTCTTTTACGTCATGTGATATTGATATGATGCTATGGATAGAACTGAGACCCTACTATGATACTTTAGATAGGGTAGAGCTGTAAAACGATAGGATTAAGACTGTAGCTAGGCTACGACGTTGCGAAACTAATCCTTGAACTGCTATATTTCCATAAGACATCTCGTAATAAAAAATTGAAATATTAAACTAATGTCATAAAATTTGTAATCAGATAATTCGATATGAGTACAAGAGGAACTCGTGGACGAGGCCGTTGACGTGGTCGCAGAAGGGTGGAAGCTGAATCTTCATCCTCAGGGCATAGGCCAGCTGATGAGGCATTCGTGCCATAGGCAACTGAGACTGGGTCATATGATCGGGCTGCGGGGGACAATGCTTTGTCCCAAGCAATGTTAAGGGTTTTGGAAAGGGTTGCTGAAGCTAGTATCGGGACAGCAAATAGGGGATCCATCTCTGAGCGACTCTGGGCTAACGAACAGAGGTTTTTAGGGGCGTATCTGGAGTAGCCCCAAATATGGCTGAATATTGGCTAGAGGCAACAGAGCAGATTACGGACGACCTAGATTGCTCTGTGGAGCAAAAGCTGAAAGGGGCCGTGTCGTTGCTATGAGATGAGGCATACCGGTGGTGGATCACTATAAGAGAGAGTACCCCGATCGAATAAGTAACCTGGGAACTGTTCTAGACTACTTTTAAGGGAAGGTATGTTGGAGCTAGTTATGTGGATGCCCGTCGAAAGGAATTTTTGAATCTGGCTCAGGGAAATAAGACTATTGCGGAGTATGACGCGGAATTCTTAAGGCTGAGTCGATATGCTAGCGGGATAGTTGCGATCGAATATGAGCGCAATGTTCGGTTCGAGGATGGCCTCCGCGATGAACTTAGGGTGCTGATAGCTCCACAGAGGGAGCGTGATTTTGTTGCGTTGGTAGAGAAGGCTAAGATAGCCAAGGAAGTAAAACAAACTGAATGGCAGAATCATGAGAGGGATCGACCCAGATTTAGGAGGGACCCTCGGGTGTTGCAAATAGTAATGCTAAAAGAGCTAAAATGGAGGAACTGGTTCGAGCAGTTCCGGTGAATACCTTTAGACTGCAAGTTTGCAGGGACTGTGGCAGAGTACATATGAGGCAGTGCTGGAAACGAACTGAGGCATGTTTCTGATATGGGTCAAAGGAACATAAGTTCAGAGAGTGTCCTCGGAGAGTAGCTCAGGATCAAGATGCAGAGCAAAGAGGTGTCCAACAGCCGCGAGGAGGACCACCACCACAGAGAGGCCGTGGGCAAAGAACGAAAACTCAGTTCTCATCAAAACATTTACCAATTTGTTTGCCATCGATATATTACCTCATTTAAAATCGCGGAAGCATTTTGAAAACTTTGTTGTTGGAAGCTCATGTTCCTTAGAAGAATCATGCCATTTTGAAATCTCGAGTTTTCCTAGATTAGCAGTTTAGTATAAGAAATCACAATCCAAATTAAAACTTAAAACCCACCAACGGCCTTAATACATGAATTAAAAACCCAAAACGAAATCTAATTGCAATTAAAAGAAACAAAAACAGTAGTGTGGCCATCTCCGAGTCCCTCGCAGCTCTAAACCATTTAAGCTTAGGGATTACCTGCACAGTTAGAAATGGGGTGAGTTTACGAAAACTCAATGTGTAATCCCAATAACAAACAAATAGTGAATAACACGGTATTAGTACAATCTGGGCCAAAGCCCTATTCATTCTCGACATATTCTGCGCCGAAGCCTTTCGTTTAACGGTTACTGGGCCGAAGCCTTTTCATAAATCATATCACTGGGCCGAAGACTGTACTATAAACGGTATGGCCCTTAGGCCCATTTTAATATCACATGAAATACCAATGAATGTATGCAAGCCCATTTAGGGAGACTATTCAACCCACCATCTGCTACTCTCACCCGTACCAACCAAGCTCTCCATGTGGGGAATAACTCAACCCATGCAACATGTCATGTATGCAGAATGTCATGCCCATATTTGAATCAAACAATCATAGTCAAGTCATTCATATCACCAACATATATTCACAATCAAATCCGTCAACCACACAGTCCAAGTCAGTCACTTGCCCACAAGGGCAAAATAGTCATTTAACACCCTAAGGGCAAAATGGTAGTTTTACCCCACAAGGGTATCTCGTAATTCTACCCTACAGGGGTATTTTGGTAATTCTACCCTACAGGGGTATTTCGGTAATTCTACCCTACAAGGGTATTTTAGTAATTCTACCCTACAGGGGTATTTCAGTAATTCTATCCTACAAGGGTATTTCAGTATTTCTACCCTACAAGGGTATTTCGATAATTCTACCCTACAGGGGTATTTCAATAATTCTACCCTATAGGGGTATTTCGGTATTTCTACCCTACAAGGGTATTTCGGTATTTCTACCCTACAAGGGTATTTCGATAATTTTGTAAATCGAGGGAAAAATGATAATTCTGTAAATTAGGGGTACTTTGGTAATTTTACAAGTCGAGGGTATTTTAGTAATTTTACAGGTCGAGGGTATTTCAGTAATTTCCCAAATCAGGGGGTATTTTGGTAATTTTACAAACTAGGGGTATTTTGGTAATTTTATAAACTAGGGGTATTTTGGTAATTTTATAAACCAATGGTATTTTAGTAATTTGGTAAAATAAAGTATTCTAAACAGGGATAACAATAAGAATGGGCCTAAAGCCTATTCTAAGCCCAAATGGGCCCACACGCTCGTGTGGCCCTTTTAGCCCAAATCTAGCCACAGATATGAGATTCACCTAGCCTAGTCCAATATTTACTACACAATCAAACAACTTATCCAATTGGGCCTGTAGGCCCATTGGGCCTACATGACCCCTATGCCGCTCAAATAGCAAAATAAATACTTCATTGCGCATCCTAAGACTTGAACCTTAGACCTCACAGTTGCGCAACACGCCACCTTGCCACTCCACCACAGCTCTTTCTGTGTTAAAAACGTCCATAATTAACTTTAAGACATATGTACCAGCATCCAGATTCACTTAAGAGAAAAACCAAAATGAATTGTAAGAGCCAAGACTTGAACCCAATCTCCGTTGCAACCTTAATGACGCCACAACAACTAGACTACAAGCTTCCTTGTGTCATTTATTTAACACAATAATTTAAAAGGCCATCATCCAACCAGGGTTTTATTCACTTATTACCAAAATTTTTGCTAAAGCCTAGGTTTGAACCCAAGATTTCTCCAACACTTTTCAGAGCCATTAACCACCAAAGCAGACATTTAATTGTGTCATTTCACTGCACAATTAAATACCTACATATAACCTCCTTATGGACCCACACTCAAGGCTCAATACTTCTAGGCCCAAATTCGGGGTGTTACAATTAAATGTAACACCCCAAACTCGGCCTAGACGTTATGGCCGAATCTGGCGTGTCACATCAAACCATTTTTCAAATTTGACCGTTCTGGTGAAAATCCATTACTAAATCTAAATTCCTTTATTATTATTAAACTAAAGTTCTCATCAAAATGTTTACCAATTTGTTTGCCTTTGGTATATTACCTCATTTAAAATCACGGAAGCATTTTGAAAACTTTGTTGTTGGAAGCTCATGTTCCTTAGAAGAATCATGCCATTTTGAAATCTCGAGTTTTCCTAGACTAGAAGTTTAGTATAAGAAATCACAATCCAAATTAAAACTTAAAACCCACCAACGGCCTTATTACATAAATTAAAAACCCAAAGCGAAATCTAATTGCAATTAAAAGAAACAGAAACAGTAGTGTGGCCATCTCCGAGTCCCTCGCAGCTCGAAACCATCTAAGCTTAGGGATTACCTACACAGTTAGAAACGGGGTGAGTTTACGAAAACTCAGTGTGTAATCCCAATAACAAACAAACAGTGGATAACACGGTATCAGTACAATCTGCGCCAAAGCCCTATTCATTCCCGACCTATACTGGGCCGAAGCCTTTCGTGTAACGGTTACTGGGCCGAAGCCTTCTCATAAATCATATCACTAGTCCAAAGCCTTTACTGTAAACAGTATGGCCCATAGGCCCATTTCAATATCACATGACATACCAATAAATGTATGCAAGCCCATTTGGGGAGACTACTCAACCCACCATCCGCTACTCTCCACCCGTACCAACCAAGCTCTCCATGTGGGGAATAACTCAACCCGCCCAACCAAACTCTCCACGGCAGCATAGCTGCTTTATCATATAACTGGAGGCCTAGCCTCTTTTAATAACTGGGGCAAAGCCCTTTTTGATAAACTGGGGCAAAGCCCTTTTCGGTAAACTAGGGCAAAGCCCTTTTAGCACTTCCTCCATTTTTATAAAACCCAACCCATGCAACATGTCATGTATGCAGAATGTCATGCCCATATTTGAATCAAACAATCACAGCCAAGTCATTCATATCACCAACATATATTCACAATCAAATCCGTCAACCACACAGTCCAAGTCAGTCACTTGCCCACAAGGGCAAAACAGTCATTTAACACCCTAGGGGCAAAATGGTAATTTTACCCCACAAGGGTATCTCGGTAATTCTACCCTACAGGGGTATTTCAGTATTTCTACCCTACAAAGGTATTTCAGTAATTCTACCCTACAGGGGTATTTTAGTAACTCTACCCTATAGGGGTATTTCGGTAATTTTACCCTACAAGGGTATTTCGGTAATTCTACCCTACAGGGATATTTCAGTAATTCTACCCTATAGGGGTATTTTAATATTTTACAAATCAAGAGTATTTCGATAATTTCACAAATCGAGAGTATTTTCGTAATTTTACAAGCTAGGGGTATTTTGGTAATTTTACAAACCAGGGGTATTTTAGTAATTTTACAAACTAGGGGTATTTTGTTAATTTTACTAATCGAGGGTATTTTGGTAATTTTGTAAACTAAGGGTATTTCAGTAATTTTGTAAATCGAGGGTAAAACGGTAATTCTATAAATCGAGGGTAAAATAGTAATTCTATAAATCAAGGGTAAAATGGTAATTCTATAAATCGAGGGTAAAATGGTAATTCTGTAAATCGAGGGTAAAACGGTAATTCTGTAAATCGAGGGTAAAATGGTAATTCTGAAAATTGAGGGTAAAATGGTAATTCTATAAATCGAGGGTAAAATGGTAATTCTGGAAACGAACTAGGGCATGTTTTTGATGTGGGTCAAAGGAACTTAAGTTCAGAGAGTGTCCTCGGAGAGCAGCTCAGGATCAAGATGCAGAGCAAAGAGGTGTCCAACAGCCGCGAGGGGGACCACCACCACAGAGAGGCGTGGGCAAAGTAGGGGGTGGTAATGGTAATGGACGTGGATGTGGGGCACCTGGCAGGGGTGTTGGACATGTTGAAGCTCGACAGCCGGTGTTGGTTTATGCTGTACGGCGTCGTGAGGAGGGTGATCCTCCTGATGTTATAACCGGTACGTTCTTCATTCATAGCACGCCTTACACTGCATTGATTGATGTGGGTTCCACTCATTTGTATGTTGCCAGTAATGTATCTGGGGCATTGGGTGAGCTTCCTGAGGAGACTGTGAGTGGGGTATCGGTGATAAGTCCTTTAGGACACTTGGTTAAGGTAGATAAACTCTTTAGGGAGGTGCCCTTAGAGACACAAGATAGGATATTTGTAGGAGATTTGATGGAGCTGCCATTTGGGGATTTTGATCTTATTTTGGGAACGGACTGGCTAACTAAGCATAGGGCGACGTTGGATTGTGCTGTTAAGAGAATGGTGTTAAGAACTGCCAAGGATGAGGAGATAATGGTCATAGGGGAATGAAGGAACTATTTGTCCAATGTTGTCTCGGCTTTAAGGGCTGAGAAGTTGATTCAGAAAGGTTGTGAGGCGTTTTTAGCATTTGTGAGTCAAGCTGAACCTGAGGGGACGACTGTGGAGTCAGTTAGGACCATCAAAGAATTTCAAGATGTATTTTCGGAGGAACTTCCTGGACTACCTTGGAACAGAGAAGTCGAGTTCGGAATCGACTTGTTACCTGGAATCGACCCCAATGTCCACTGCACCTTATCGGATGGCACCAAAGGAGTTGGTGGAACTGAAAGCTCAGATCTAGGAACTATTGGATAGAGGGTTTATAAGACCAAGTGTTTCTCCATGGGGCGCACCGGTGTTGTTCGTAAAGAAGAAAGATAGGACCATGCGGATGTGTATTGACTATCGGCAGTTGAACAAACTGACGATCAAGAACAAGTATCCTTTGCCAAGAATCGATGATCTGTTCGACCAACTGAGAGGAGCCTCGGTATTTTCTAAGATTGACCTTCGTTCAGTATATCATCAGTTGAGAGTCAAAGAAGAGGATATTCATAAGACGGCATTCAGAACTCGATATGGTCATTACGAGTTTCTGGTTATGCCCTTTGGTTTGACTAATGCACCGGTAGCATTCATGGATTTGATGAATCGGGTATTTCAACCATACTTGGATCAGTTCGTAGTCGTTTTTATCGATGATATCTTAGTGTACTTGGAAACGGAAGTGAAGCATGATGAGCATCTTCGTATTGTGGTGCAAGTGCTGAGGGAAAAGCAACTCTATGCAAAGTTTAGTAAGTGCGAATTTTGGTTGAATGAAGTAACTTTCTTGGGGCATGTTGTGTCTGCTGAGGGGATTAAGGTAGACCCTCGGAAGATTGAGGCAATTCTGGAGTGGAAGCCACCGAGGTCAGTAATAGAAATCCAGAGTTTTCTGGGGTTGGCAGGTTACTATCGAAGATTTGTGGAAGGATTTTCTGTGTTGGCAGCGCTGTTAACGAAACTTATAAGGAAAATAGCACTATTTGTTTGGACAAGTAAGCAGTAAGAGGCCTTTAAGAAGTTAAAAAAGGTTCTGACTGAGGTATCAGTATTGATTCAGCCAGAGTCTGGTAAGGATTTCACTGTGCACAGTGACGCGTCATATGTAGGTTTGGGCTGCGTGTTGATGAAAGAGGGTAAAGTGGTCACTTATGCTTCACGACAGCTTAAGTCTCATGAGGTAAACTATCCTACTCATGACTTGGAGTTGGCAACGGTGATCTTTGCGCTTAAGATATGAAGGCACTACTTGTATGGAGAAAGATGCATTATCTATATGGATCATAAGGGTCTTAAGTACTTGCTGACTCAAAAGGAGCTGAATCTTAGGCAACAAAGGTGGATAGAGTTGTTAAAGGACTATGACTGTTCGATTGAGTACCATCCGGGTAAGGCAAATGTCGTGGCTGATGCGTTAAGTCGAAGGACTGTGGCGGAATTAAGGACAATGTTTTCTCGTTTAAGCTTGTTTGACGATGGAAGTTTATTGGCAGAATTACAAGTGAGACCGACTTGGGTGGAGCAGATTAAGAAGCAGCAATTGGTGGATGAGTCGTTGGTTTCTCGGTTGCAGCAAGCTGAGAAATGGGAGAATCTAGACTTTGGATTAAATAGTGATGGGGTTCTTTGTTTTCGAGGAAGAATTTGTATGCCAAAGGACTCTGATTTGAGGTTGATGATCCTGAGAGAGGCTCATGGTGGACCTTGTGCTATGCATCCAGGAGGGAGTAAGATGTACCAAGACTTGTGAGAGCTATATTGGTGGCCTGGGCTTAAGCGAGAAGTGACCGAATTTGTGGGAAAATGTTTGACGTGTCAACAAGTAAAGGCCGAGCCTCAACTACCTTCAGGATTGTTACAACTAGTGAAGATACCATTTTGGAAATGAGAAAGGGTAACCATGGATTTTGTGAGTGGTCTGCCATTGACACCTTCAAAGAAGGACTCAGTTTGGGTGATTGTGGATAGATTGACGAAATCTGCCCATTTCATACCTGTCCGAGTCGATTATTCACTTCAAGAGGTTGGCCAAGTTGTATGTGGTGGAGATAGTGCGGTTGCATGGGGTGCCAGTATCGATAATTTCTGACCGAGACCCTAGGTTTACATCTTGGTTTTGACAGAAGTTGCATGAGGCGTTGGGAACACGATTGGATTTTAGTATGGCTTTCCACCCTCAGTCGGATGGGCAGTCAGAGAGGGTCATTCAGATCCTAGGAGACATGTTGAGAGGTTGTGTTATTGATTTTAGGGGCAGTTGGGAGGATTACTTGCCATTGGCGGAGTTCGCGTATAACAACAGTTACCAAGCAAGTATTCAGATGGCTCCTTACGAGGCACTGTGTGGGCAAAGGTGTCGTTCGCCTACTTGTTGGGCAGAGTTGGGGGAAAGGCAAGTACTTGGACTAGAGTTGGTAGCAGATACTGAAGACAAAGTTAAGGTGATCAGGAATCGGCTAAAGGAGGTAGCGGATCGACAAAAGTCTTATGCTGACCTAAAGCGTAAGGATATTGAGTATGCTGTAGGGGACATGGTCTTTTTGAAGGTTTCGCCATGGAAGAAGATTTTGAGGTTTGATAAGAAGGGCAAGTTGAGTCCATGGTTCATCGGGCCTTATCGGATCCTTAAGCGGACAGGGTCGGTGGCTTATCAGCTAGAGTTACCTCCAGAGCTGGATCATATTCACGATGTCTTTCATGTGTCCATGCTAAGGCGATATCGTTCTGACCCTACTCATATCGTGCCAGTTGCAGAAATTGAGGTACAGTCGGATTTGACCTTCGAAGAAGAACCTGTGCAGATACTTGATCGCGACGTCAAGGTGCTGAGAAAAAAGTCAGTCCCATTGGTGAAGGTACTTTGGAGAAACCATGGCAAAGAAGAAGCTACTTGGGAGACAGAGGAGACGATGCGTCAATAGTACCCTCAACTGTTTGGATTAGGTAAAATTTCGAGGCCAAAATTTCTTTAAGGAGGGTAGAGTTGTAACACCCTGATTTTTGGGATTTTTGTAATTCTCGAGATTTTGGTAAATTTTGTAAAGTTTGGTATTTGGTTGTGAAATCTAAATTGGAGTGTAAATGGGCTTATGGAAGGCCCATGTGTTGGCCAAAACCCGGTAGAATTTTTTAATTTTGGACTTAAGGAGTTAGGGGCATTGGATAGGTGGCCTTATTAAAAGAAGTGGGTAAAATGTAACACAAGAGAGCCCCTAGCAAAGTGGCTAAGTGACGCCACTAGGGAGCTATAAAGGTGGTGTGTAAGTGGTTGGGGGAAGGCCAAGGTTCGATTCACTAAGCTGGCAATTGTGTTGTTATTTTTATGCCTTGAGCATGCAGAAGTTTGAAGCCAAATGGAACTCTGTTGGAGAGAGTTTGAATCAGTTGAATGCTTGAATTAAGGAGTGATAAGGGGAGAGATTTTAGGGATTTGAAGGGAGGCATAGAGTTGGCAGAATAGTGGGGATTAGGGAGGAGAAATCGGCTTGGGGATTTTGAGGGTAGTATTTCGGCATTAGGGGCTGTAGTTGTGCCGATTTTCTTCTGTTAAACACCATAGAGTCATTCTTTTCTTCCATTTTCCTCTCTAGTCAAAAACACCACTCTCTTCATCCAGTTTCTTTCTCTTTTATTGCCAAAACCAAACCAATGCTCCCTTTCTTTTCATCTACTACTTCCTTTCTTTTCATCCCCCTTGCCGAATCGTCACAAGAACCGAAACCTTTGAAGGTTGGTTGTGCCGTATGCTTTTAGACCAGCATCTTTTCTGTTCTCCTTATTTTTGGTGACCGACCCTTTCATCTGGTAAGTACTTGTTTTCCAAACCGTTTTAGTGGTAAATATTGAGAAAAGCCGAAACCCCCCTATGGTTTAGGGAGGTTACCGATTTGAAGTATAGGCCTTATGGGAGCCTTTCCTTTTGACCTGTATGGTTTGTGTAGTAAAATAGATAACTTTGGAGGAGCAGTAAGGCTTGGAGTATCAGTTTTGGATAAGCTTGAATAGAATCGTCGGACCCTGTGAAGGTAATGGATCTATGGCTACTAGGGATTCCTTAGCCGAATATGGTAAGGTGGACTTTGGGTTTGATTGCTTGAACTGTAAACTAAGTATGGTGATGTTTAATTGTAGGTTGTTGTGGGAGACCTTGTTAGCGAACGTCACAAAGCAGGTGTGTAATAACCCCCGTAAGATCTTAGATTAATATTCGCTGAAAAGCCGAAATGCTTAAATCCGGCATTTTAGAGACTTGAGATTTTGCATGTGGTTTGAGATGCGATAGATACGACATGGTCGGTGTTGGGATCAATGGAATAGGTAAGAGCGCAAATTTTGTGCACGTTGGTAAGTTGGGCTTCAAGGGGCTGGAATTGGGCCCAATGGGCTTTCGGGCCATTTGGGTAAAATTGATAGATAATGGAAATTGGAAAAAGTTGCACATTAACACGGTGAGTACTGTTGTAAAATTTGGGTTAAGAGGGCTTAGTAGGCTAAATTGGCATTCGTAGGGCCCATTAGGGGTTTTGGGCCCAAAAGCCCGATTTTGTTAAAGCGCGTTAAAATCATAGTTTAAACACTTGGAATTTGATAATTGTTAATGAACATGGAAAACCTGTAATATTTGGCAAATTTACAGAATTACCCTTAAAATATGAAAAATGACTGTTTTGCCCTAGGTAAAAATGACCATTATACCCCTAGATTTAATTATGAATATGATGCATGAGATTTTGATATACATGATATGACATGACATGCACATGATATGTTATGAGATGAACATGATATACTTATTATATGCATGGGTTGGGTTTGATATGAATGGAGGAAGTGCAAAAAGGGCTTTGCCCTAGTTTACCGAAAAGGGCTTTGCCCCAGTTTATCAAAAAGGGCTTTGCCCCAGTTATTAAAAAGGGCTAGGCCTCCAGTTATGATAAAGCAGCTATGCTGCCAGTAGAGAGTTTGGTTGGGTGGGTTGAGTTATTCCTCACATGGAGAGCTTGGTTGGTACGGGTGGAGAGTAGCGGATGGTGGGTTGAGTATCTCCCCAAATGGGCTTGTATACATTCATTAATATTACATGTGATATTGAAATAGGCCTATGGGCCATACCACTTACAATAAAGGCTTCGGCCTAGTGATATGAATTTTGAAAAGGCTTCGGCCCAGTGTTATGAATTATGAAAGGCTTCAGCCCAATATATGTTGAGACTGAATTTGGGCTTAGGCCAGTATGCTGAGATTAGTTTGGGCTCTGAAAGAGGCTTGTTGCACACTGAGTTTCCAAACTCACCCCCCTTCCTTAACCTTGCAAGTGAGCCTTGATGTGGAGACTTGAAGCCGGAGGGGATTCAGAGTGGCCGTGCTGATCGTTTTCAAACTTTGCAATAAGTAACTGATTTTTTCAAGTTTTATCGTAGTTATTATTATTATTTGGTTTTGGGTTGTAATAAGGCCTTTTTATTTATTTTTTTGGGATTAGTTTATTTTATACTCTATGTTTTATTGTTATTAATCTAAAATGGCTAGACTTAGGGTGCATTTTCAAAATGATACTTGTTTCCAAAATAATGCAACAATACAATCAATCGGTTAATCAAAACAACTATTTAAATGAATTACAACTCAATTTTCATACAAAACCTAATCTCGCGCCAAAGTGTGGCAATGGTTGTGAGCATGTCTAGGATTGGATCCAATCGAGAGCCTGGTACTTAAGCAGCCTCTATGGCTCACCTCCTCTACTTCGGATACCTACCTGGTGCTCAGCTTCCATTCACTTTAGCAAAGATGATCTTTTAAAACACTAAGAAGGGCATTGGAAGAGTCTTGGGTTTTCTTAAAGACTTCAAAGTGACATGTCGGATTCGGCCATAACGTCTAGGCCGGGTTTGGGGTGTTACACCTTCCAACCGGGGTTGTAAGTGTTTGAATACAGATTTCCACCCCTATTACCCAAATAATTCACTTCCTCCAATTGGGTTTTCGAGTATGATGTGTAGCTTTGAGCAACATCGTTCATCGATGGCCTAACAGTTGTCTCCAGATGATGTAATTTCTCGAAAATTTGTTGATACTTTTCATCTTCCTTGACCACCTTAGTTGTTAACATCTTCTAGCTATATGAAAAGCGTTCGTTAGGCCACATGTATGAGTTTATCGCGATGTCCTTGATCAATTGATAGGCTCACTCGTAGGTGTTATTCATGAAGTCTTTAGCCTATGCACCATCTAAGTTGGCTTTCAAGCTCCTATCCAATCCATCATAAATAATTTCCAATTTTAGCCAACCTTGCATACCCTATTGTGGGCATTTCTTAAGCAGTGACTTGAAGAATTCCCACGCTTCATATAGCAACTCACTTTCAAATTGCTTAAAGTTAGCAATATCTCACCTTAATTGGATGGTTCGACTAATGGGAGAAATTTATGTAAGAATTTCCCCGCTAAGTCTTCCCATGTCGCTATGGAACCCACTCTTGGGAATTGAGCCATTCATATGCATTGTCACAAAGCAAGAATAGAAACAACCAGAGGTAGATCACGTTATCAGTCACTCTGTTATAATTGAAATTGTCATACATCTATAGGAATCTTTTTAAGTGTTGGTTCGAGTCTTCCATCATATTAAACCAAAATTGCAAATTATTTTGTATCATTTGAATGGTGGTCATCTTAATTTAGAAATTGTTTACATTAATTTCTTGACTCTCGATACTACCTCGGACAACGTTTAAACTAGGTAGCTCATATTTACTCAATGTCCTGTCTTATCGAGCCATCAGTGGCTCTCTTTAGAAATATTCTAGTGGTTTAATGTGTTCTTCAAACAGTGGATTTCCTCGTGGCAAGTCAACTATTCTGGGTAGCTCATATTTACGCAATGTCCTTTCTTATCAAGTTGACGGGCTCACCTTAATATTCTCTCTGGTTTAAGATCTGGCTCGATTGGAATGGTTCTACTTCGAGTCATACACTAAAGTCAAAGAGAATTTGAAATAAATTTAATACATGAAAAATAAAATAAAAATAAAATAACTGAAAACAAAATTCGTATCTATAGTCCTAAATTTTCCTATTTATCCTATCAAATATCTCAACTTCCTTGGTAATGATGCAAACAACTTGACTGCCGCCAGACATGCGAGCGTCTGGACTGGAAATATTGCAGCGAATAAATATATAATTAAATAGTGGTGTCTGCAAGTATATGAGTCAAATTGTAATATAGTCAAGAATGCTACAGCGAAACACTCTAGGAAGCATTCAGAGGATCACAACCAAGGGAGATTGAATTAAACCTAAATTAGTTCTCTACACTAACAGGGTTGAATAGTAATGATTTAAAATTATATTACAAAAAACCAAATTAAAATTAATTAATCAAATTGACATAAAATTATCTAAACTAAAAATCAACCAATTAACAATTGAAACTAAATCCAATAAAACAGGTAGGAGATCCACTCAATTCAATGCTCCTAATTAACTTCAAAACTTGGGTTTTATCAAGTTAGCTATTAAATGACCAGTTATTACCTCTCGGCCTCTACCTAATTAACTAATCAACCAATACACACTTACCTCTTAACCTCACTTTCTTGACTGAGACAAATTAATTCTCAGTAAACTTATCTCTCGATCTCGTTTATCCTAAATTACTTCCTAGGGTTTAATCTCACATAATTTAAACCAACTAACTCATATTTAAACCCTAATTCATCCTTTAATTAGTCACACATCCCTTCGTTAATCTCCTTAAGGAAATTAGGTACTTATGGATCTAAATACAATAATCCCTAAACTCATATTTAACATACAAAGTAGTAAATTAAACAAGAGAAGGAATAATAAAATAAGTTTGTTACGATGTCGATTTGTGCTCGAAAGATAAATTTCCTTTAATAGTCACAACGATCACTTCGATTGCAATTGAAATCCAAAAAGAAATAATGAAAAACTATTAAATTAAAATCTTGGATCGAAATTTAATCCAAGTAAACAAGAATAAAAAGTATTTAAAGAACTAAATTGAAAAAAATAAAAACTAAGGTAAAACCCTAAAAATATCTAAGTGGCTCACGTAGCCAAAACCCTTAAAATGAGACTTAACATGTTTATTTATAGAGTTTATGATTTGACCTAATTAGGGTTTCTAAATAGCTTAAAAATTAGATTATATTTGATTGTGTGGATGTAATACCCCTAACCCTATCCATCGTTAGAACAGGGTTTCAGAGTATTACCAAAACATTCAGAATATTTTTCCATTAATTTATGTAAATTACTATTCATTTACCGAGATCCTACATATCATCCCTTATATGGACCCTCGAGGCCCAAAATTAATGTTGGAATCAAATCGAGACTAAATCGGGAACTCAGGGAATTTTTCGCGAAATTCTAAAAAATTTCCTAGGTGCAGGGCTCACATGCCCGTGTGGTCAGGCCGTGTACTACACACGCCCGTGTCCCTAACCCATGTAACTCTATAACTTTTAAAGTATGAAGAATTGAATCCACACAACCAAGTCACACGCCCATGTACTAGGCTGTGTGGTGAATTTTTATTTTCGAAATTTAGGCTCAATTTTCACACAGTCGTGCAACACACCCGTGTCCCAGGCCCTGTGAACCACATGGCTGAGACACACGTCCGTGTCTCTTTCCGTGTGCCCAATTCTGAGCATACTATTTCTCATTTTTAAGATGCAGGGGACACACGGCCGGACCACATGCCCATGGGACAAGCCTTGTGTCACACACGGCCAAGACACACTCCCGTGTATCTGCCCATGTGGACAAAATAAGTCCATTTACTAGCCTCATTTGTCACCCAAAAGTTATCATTTTCCTGCACTAAAACTCACAAACATATATCCACCAATCCAACATTATATTCGCAAGAAATTTGACATCAATCATATAGTATTATCTCATGCATCAATAGATATAAATTTACTCATGTCATAAACTCATTTGCTAACACAATTTCATCAAACCAACACATAATAAGCACTTATGTGATTATCAAAACACCACTTTAAAATAGCCAAACTTAGACCATCATTAGCTACTCCAATGGCTAGGTTACAAAACAACCATTACAAGCCATCATTGGCCAACTAATCTTATACATGCCACTATACCAAAATGAGATTTCTATTTATACCAAAATGAGATAGTGGATAATGTGATGACTGCTCTGACCGACTTCCAACCTTCGCGAGCTTTGAGCACTAGAAAACAAGGAAAATAAACTGAGTAAGCATTTTATGCTTAGTAAGTCTGTATAATGGGAAATAAACTTACCGGTCTTATTTATTAACACAAGCACACATAAATACATATTCCATCAATTTTGGGTAAGTTACCTAAACACATACACTTATTCAAACAAGTTAGTCGCATAATCTCATATGAATATCAAGTAAACAAAGATGAGCTATCACATTACAAGCTTCCATTAATTTTACCTTTACACTCTTAAAGAGTCTTTTCCATTGAACTATTGAAATCTCGATGGATGTTCGGGTAATATACACATGTGCAAAAGTACCCATTGGGTACATAATGAAAAGGCACACCCCTGAGTCGTACATTTTACCGTAGGATTACCAGTCCAGGCTAAATCCTATCCGTAGCATATGCTCTAAAGAGCTTAATATGGATTACCATTTGGGCTAAATCCAATTTATAACCTAAATTAAGAGGGCTTACATTAGAATTACCTATCCGAGCTAAATTCTATTTGCAACATATGCACTATTATTTTCAACCCATCAAAATTCAACATTCGACCGGAACACGATAATTTGTCCATATAACACAACTTAAAATTATTTCATTATGTATATATCATCTAACACATAACAACACAATCATACAATTCAATTCAAGCATATTAACATACATTTTTAAGTTACACGAACTTACCTTGAAAATGGTTCGTTTTTGAATTTCAACTAATTCGAAACCTTTTGCTTTCCTCGATCAAGTTCTGTAGTTGGTCTTTCTAGATCTATATGGATAAATTTAATTATTAATATATCACATTTCATATAAATTCGCATTCTATTGCATCCTAGGCAAAATTACCATTTTACCCCTATCTTTTTCAAAAATTTCGATTTCGTCCTTAGGCTTGGAAAATGAAATTCATGAAATTTAACCCTCTTTCCAAGCCTAGCCAAAATTTATAAACAACATTTACAGCACACATTTTTCACAAATTTCACAATTTTCCATGGGTTTTTACCATTTTTTGTTTTAGTCCCTAAATCAAGTTTTCATCAAAAATTGCTTTGTAAAAGTTATTTATCTATGAATAACTTTTAATTTTCTACCATAAATTTCTTTTTACAGCATATTCATCCATGACCCAAATTTCATACTTTGATAACTTTTCAAATTAATCCCCTAAATAGAGAGATTAGACTATCTTGGTTTCAAAAATATAAAAATCATTAAAAACGGGACTTGATTTCATACCTTTTCAAGCTTGGTAAGTTGTATTCCTCTCTCCTAGGGTTTCCATAGAAATTTTGAGGAAGATGATATGAAATTAGATGAATATTTCTTTTTATTTAATTTCCATCTTTTAATTTTAGTGATTTCCAATTTAGTCCCTTACCTTTTCTAATTTTTCCATGGATGAGTCATTAAAATATCTATTAACTACTCTTCAATGGTCTAATTACCATATAAGGACCTTAATTTTCAGATTCTATAGCTATTTGGTACCTATAGCTATTAGAATCCAACTTTTGCATTTCATGCAATTTAGTCCTTTACCTAATTAACCACACAATCGATAAAATTTTTATATCAAAATTTTCATGTGACCTTCCCATCATGATGCAAACCATAAATTTTTTTTTAACTCAAATTTATGGTCCTGAAATCACTATTCCGACCTCACTGAAATTAGGTTGTTACAACTCTCCCCACTTAAAAAATTTCGTCCTCAAAAATTCTTACCAGAAAAGAAATTAGGGTATTGCTTCCTCATAGTATCCTCCGGCTCCCAGGTAGCTTCCTCTATCCATGCTGTTGCCAGAGAACCTTCACCAATGCCACCTTTTTATTTCTTAGCTTTTTCGTCTCATATGCCAGTATTTTAATCGGTTCCTCATTGTAAGTCATATCAGACTGAATCTCAACTACTTTTGGATTAATAACATGTGAATGATCCAATTGATATCGTCGTAACATGGACACATGAAATACATTATGAATTTTATCAAGCTTCGGTGTTAATGCTAACCAATATGCAATAGGCCCGATTCTTTCAATAATCTCATATGGCCCGATGAACCATGGACTCAGTTTTCCTTTACGTCCAAACTGAGGAACCTTCTTCCAAGGTGAGACTTTCAAGAATACTTTATCACCAACCTGAAATTCTATCTTTTTTTTTAAAAATTGGCATAAGACTTTTTGTAACACCCCGAACCCGAAACCGACACCGGAGTCGAACACGAGGTGTTAACTGACTTTAACCCCTTATAAAATTTATTTTCCAGACACTGCCCAATCTGTGTACTAGTCATTTTAAAAATCATATCTTGAGTTTCGTAACTCGAAAATCAGTTTCTTAATTTTTCCAAGAAACTAGACTCATGTGCCCATCTATGTATTTTTTTCTAGAATTTTTGGTCGGGCCAATTAGTACAGTTTATTAGTCAAAGTCTCCCATGTTGCAGGGGTCGACTACACTGACCTTTGCCCATTACGACTTGGATATCTCCCTGCACGGGGCTTCAATACTGATACCGTTTGTTTCTATGAAAACTAGACTCAGATAGGAATCTATACATATATGGTACGACCCCTAATTATCTCTGGTTAATTTATAATGAATTTCCAAAGTCGGAGCAGGGAATCCAGAAACCGTTCTGGCCCTGTCCCACAAAAATCTGATTATCTCTTAATATACTGCCCATATGATCTTTTCGTTACTTCCTCATGAAAACAGACTCATCGAGCTTCGATTACATAATTTATTCATCAATTAATTCTACTCCTACTATTTTTAGTGATTTTTCAATCTCATGACACTGCTGCTGCCAGCATCTGTTACGAAAGTAACTAGGTCCATTTCATGTCTACCCTTGATCCAACTCAATCGAACATTCGTGCCATTTTCGCATGGCTTAAAGTTTACATGCCAAAGTTCAAACACAACGTAATAGCTTATACATGCCAAAATATTCTTCTAAGCCAACTAAGAAGAAAGTACCAAAACTTGCTATCCGGTGTGATGACTTCGATGACGGCCCGATCACGCAAAAAGAGATGTGTCCAAGAAACCTAGAATAGGTGACAAGGAAACACCGAGTGAGTTTATAACTCAGTAAGTCATAAGCTATGCACTACCATCCATCAATAACATTATCACAAGAGAAAACAAAATGGAACGAGGCTAATTACTCCATCCATTCCGAACCATACCATAGTTCCTCCAACCTATCGATTCAATTTCATATCAATTCATGCATTCACATTCCATATACTCATCAATAGGACATTGAAGCATTTTCATAAATCAATTTATTTTCGTTACAATCAAACGACTAAACGGCCTTTCACCCATCCTACGATAAATTTTATGTACGTGACTTCAAGTATAGTTGTCACATAGGTTCAAACTTACCGAGCTCAACACCAAGTATAAGCATAGCACCTATTAGCCATGTACTCAAGACACTTACCCGATCCGCTGTCCGCGATCGACTCAATAGTGTCGCACACATAGTGTCCATAATGATTCACGAATGCATATTGAGTCCGCACACTCAGTGCTATATAATCAACTCGCACACTTAGTGCTACGTAATCAAATCGCACACTTAGTGCTACATAGTCAAACTCGCACACTTAGTGCCGCATGGTCAATTCGCACACTTAGTGCATCATATTCATTTCGCACACTTAGTGCAACATAGTCAAATCGCACACTTAGTGCTGTACAATTTAATCCCGCGCACTTAGCGCCAATCTCATGGTCATAAATGGTTATACCCGCACGTTTAGTGCCGAGATCAACAACTCAGTACATCTTACCTCTTTTCTTTTCATTCAACAATTTCATCATCACATACGTACATGCATATACATATATATGTATATTTATTCATTCCATTCAGCATCAATACATAAACATTATGACCATTTGAAATAATACCAACTACATGCTTAATGACTTACCTTGTGTTGGGTAAGACGGTTCCAACTCGACTACTCAGTGATCTTTTCTTTGCCTTTATCGGATCTAGTTCCCTTTTGCTCTTGAGCTTAAGTTCAACAAAATTTAAAATAGTCATTAATCGACTATTCAAGTATTACTTTCAGAATAATATATATATTGATTTGACCTTCACACACATAGATTATAGTAAGCTTTATAATAGTCAATAAATAACTCATTGGCAAATTTTCATTAATGTTTACAACAAAATCACATATTCACTACGAGCTGTTTTCCTGAGCAGTAGTCGCTAAATTGTTTATAACTGGAGCTACAAAACTCCAAATCACTAGCCATTAATATTCCCTGAATATAGACTCGTATATCTTCCATCCATAAAATTTTCAGAATTTTTGGCTTGGCCAATCAATACCAGATTTTTCTTAAAATTTCCCCTGTTTCACTGTTTGACTATTCTGACCACTCTTCACTACGAATCAAATTTCTCATTTTACAGAATTCAAAATGTGTTGTATTTGATCCCATTTGAAACTAGACTCATTAAGGAGTCTAAGCATATAAATTTTATCTTATAATCATTTTTGTACAATTTATAATGATTTCCTAAAAACAGAACAGGGAATCTAGTAGTCATTTTGACTCAGCCCCACAATACTTCAAATATCTCAAGATCGGTAACTCTTTTGTTTTTATAGTTTCTTTTGTAAGAAAATAGACTCTTCAAGCTTTAATGGCATAATTCACTCCGCTTCTAATTCAACTCCTACAAATTTTGGCGATTTTCCAAAATCACCTTACTGCTGCTGTCCCCAAACAGATTATTACCAAATCAAATACTAACATTAGCATTTCACCTTAATAGCTAGCTTACCAAGCCTTAATTTAACATATTAATCTTTAACATATCTTTCACTTTTCATCAACAACTATCAAAAAGCTCAAGCACTCATCAATGGCAAAACACAAAATCATCATCAATCCACAAAATTGAACCATGGGTTTTTAGAACTCAAGTCAACTACTAAAACATGCATGCATCTCAAGAACAACATCAAACATACCTTAGTCTAGCAAACCACCATAGCCGATTTTCTCAAGCTCTTCCCCTTCCTTTCTTTCCTCTATTCGGCCAAAGGTGTTCAAGAATGAACACATTTTTTTTTTGTTTTCTTTCCTCAACTCACGGCAACAAGGGGGGGTATGGATGAGACCATTTTTTTTTCATCACCCTTCCTTTTCATTGTTTAATTACCATGCTCTTTATTTTATTTTTCTTAGCATACATCACTAGCATAACATGTTGGTGACATGTTTCCACCCATAGCATGGCCAGCCACTATGCTTTAATTTGGCTAATTTGACATGCAAGGACAAACACTTTCCCACATATATTAATGGGCCACTTGAACACTTGCCTAGCATATTTCTAAATTGTCTCACATAAGTCCCTACTAATAAATTCCACATACACTGACCAAATTAAAGTATAGAACTATCACACAAGCATTTACGCACATCATAAACACAGAATATAATCTTTAATTATTTATAAGACTCGGTTTTGTGGTCCCGAAACCACTTCCCGACTAGGGTCAATTTTGGGCTGTCACAACTCTCCCCCACTTAAGAAATTTTCGTCCCAGAAAATCTTACCGGTAAATAGGTTTGGATATCGTTCTTTCATCGAGCTCTCGGTTTCCCAAGTAGCTTCCTCGATCCCGTGTTTGAGCCATAACACCTTTACTAGCGGAACTCTTTTGTTTCGTAACTCCTTCACTTCACGAGCTAGGATACGCATCGGTTCTTCTTCATAACTCATATCGGCTTGAATTTCAACCTCTGATGGGCTAATTATGTGCGATGGATCAGATCTATAGCGTCGAAGCATCGAAACATGAAAGACGTCATGGATCTTTTCAAGCTCAGGGGGCAAAATCAATCTATACGCAACTGGCCCCACTCGTTCGGAGATTTCGTACGGCCCAATGAATCTCGGGCTCAACTTGCCCTTACGGCCAAACCTAAGTACCTTTTTCCAAGGCGAAACTTTAAGAAACACTTTATCTCCCACTTGATATTCAATGTCTTTTCGTTTCAAATCCGCATACGATTTCTGACGATCTGTGGCTGCTTTCAGACTTTCACGGATTACCTTTACTTTCTGTTCGGCATCTTTAATCAAATCAACTCCGAAAATTTTACTTTCACCGAGCTCGGTCCAAAACAATGGTGTACGGCATTTACGACCGTACAAAGCCTCGTAAGGTGCCATCTTAATACTTGATTGAAAACTATTGTTGTAACCGAATTCAATCAAAGGTACATACCGTTCCCATGAACCACTAAACTCAAGGATGCAGCATCTCAGCATATCCTCGAGTATCTGAATTATCCGCTCGGATTGACCATCGGTTTGGGGATGAAAAGCGGTGCTAAAATGCAGCTTGGTACCCAAAGCTTCTTGCAATTTCTTCCAAAATCGCGAGGTGAATCTCGGATCTCTATCCGACACGATAGAAATAGGTACTCCATGTAATCTCACAATCTGAGAAACATACAATTCGGCTAGTTTATCCAATGAAAAATCCGTACGCACGGGGATAAAGTGAGCCGACTTAGTCAGCCTATCAACAACAACCCAAATCGCATCCTTCTTACTTGCGGACAATGGCAGTCCGGACACAAAGTCCATTGTGACTCGGTCCCATTTCCACTCGGGTATCATGATCGGCTGAAGTAACCCTGAAGGCACTTGATGTTCCGTTTTCACTTGTTGACATATTAAACATCTCGAAACAAAGTTGGAGATGTCTCGTTTCATACCATGCCACCAAAACCGACGATTCAAGTCGTTGTACATTTTCGTGCTCCCCGGGTGAATTGACATTCGGCTACAATGGGCTTCGTTCAGAATCATCGGAATGAGTTCCGAATTCCTTGGAACACACAAACGACTTCTAAACCTCAAACAACCATCATCATCAATCTGAAACTCCGATTCCTTGTTCGGAACACACTCAGCTCGTTTTGCAACCAATTCATCATCGACTTCCTGAGCTTCAAGAATTTGATGAGTCAATAATGGTTTGGCTTTTAATTCAGCTACTAACACATTGTCAGGTAGAACAGACAAGTGTACATTCATCGCTCGCAAAGCAAACAGTGATTTCCGGCTTAAGGCGTCCGCAACCACATTAGCCTTTCCCGGGTGGTAATCAATGACAAGCTCGTAATCTTTCAACAACTCAAGCCAACGTCTTTGTCGCAGATTCAAGTCTCGTTGAGTCATCAAATATTTGAGACTTTTGTGATCCGAAAACACATGGCACTTCTCACCAAACAAATAATGTCGCCATATTTTCAATGCAAACACAATGGCGGCTAGTTCAAGATCATGGGTCGGATAATTTCTCTCGTGTGGCTTCAATTGTCTTGACGCATAGGCCACAACTCGACCTTCTTCCATCAATACGCAACCCAACCCAAGTAGGGATGCGTCACTATAAATGACAAACTCTTTACCCGATTCGGGTTGCACCAAAATTGGAGCTTCAGTCAAATGAGTTTTCAGTTGATCGAAGCTTTTCTGACATTTCTCCGTCCATTCGAACTTAACATCCTTTTGAAGTAGCTTCGTCATTGGTGTGGCTATCATCGAGAAACCTTTGACAAATCGTCGATAATAACCGGCGAGCCCTAAAAGCTCCGGACTTCGGTAACATTTCTCGGAGGCTTCCAGTTAAGTATGGCTGAAATTTTGCTCGGGTCAACTCGAATACCCGATGCGGATACCACATGACCCAAGAAGCTAACCTCTCTTAACCAGAACTCACACTTACTGAACTTAGCATATAACTGCTTATCCCGCAAAATTTGCAACACTTGCCTCAGATGCTCAGCATGTTCGGTCTCATCTCTTGAATAGACCAAGATGTCATCAATAAACACAACTACGAACCGATCCAAATACGGCCTGAAGATCCAATTCATCAAATCCATAAACACCGCAGGGGCATTAGTGAGCCCGAACGGCATCACTAAGAACTCGTAGTGACCGTACCTCGTTCTGAAAGCAGTTTTGGGTACGTCCGAATCTCGAATCCGCAACTGATAATAACCCGATCTCAAATCTATCTTTGAAAACACCGATGCTCCCTTTAATTGATCGAACAGATCATCAATACGTGGTAACGGATACTTATTCTTTATCGTCACTTTATTCAGTTGACGATAGTCAATGCACAACCTCATGGTTCCGTCCTTCTTTTTCACGAACAATACTGGTGCACCCCAAGGTGAGAAACTCGGTCGAGCGAAACCTCTATCCGTCAATTCTTGCAACTGAGCTTTCAACTCTTTTAACTCGATTAGTGCCATACGATACGGAGCGATCGAAATTGGTGTAGTTCCAGGTACAAGCTCAATACCAAACTCTACCTCCCGAACAGGTGGCAAACCCGGTAACTCTTCAGGAAAAACATCCGGGTATTCACAAACCACCGGCACTGATTCGGGTTTCTTTTCTAACTCCTTGTCATCAAGTACATACGCGAGGTATGCTTCGCACCCTTTCCTTACATATTTCTGGGCCAACATTGCTGATATTACAGCTGGCAACCCCCTTAAGTCCGCAGACTCAACTCGGATTATTTCGTTATTTGCGCACCTCAAATCGATAGTCTTGCTTTTGCAATTCACAACCGCATCATGCGCGGTTAACCAATCCAAACCAAGAATAACATCAAACTCGTCGAACGGCAAAAGCATCAAATCGGCCGGAAAATAGGATTCTCGGATTATTAGAGGGCATCTCTTACACACTTTATCAACAAGTACGCATTGACCCAAAGGGTTTGATACTCGAATTACGAGCTCAGTAGACTCAACAGGTAGAGTCTTACTGGTTGCTAAGGTTTCGCATACATATGAATGAGTAGAACCAGGGTCAATCAATGCAATCACATTAGTATCAAAGAGAGTGAAGGTACCAGTGATGACGTCGGGGGAGGATGCCTCCTCTCGTGCGCGAATGGCATATGCTCTAGCAGGAGTACGGTTCTCGGCTCGATCGGCCGTATTAGAGGTCCCCCTCTGACTACCACCCCTGCCTCCTAAAATTCTCGGTGGTCTACCTCTAGATGTCACTCCACTAGGTCTTGCACCTTGAATCTTATTCTTCTCATCCAGCTCCGTGCAATCTCTAATGAAGTGGTCCTTCGAACCGCATCCGTAACAGGCCCTGCTAGTAGACTTGCCCCAACATTCACCTAGGTGTCGTCTTCCACATTGGGGACATTTAGGTTTCTCGTGACGATTATTGCCCACACTAGCTACCGAAGTAGCTCGGGAGCCCATCGATGGTCTTGCCCTGATGGAAATTCCCGCAGTCGCCCTCGACTTATTAATGTCCTCCCTGAACTTCTTTACAGCTGAGAACGAAGCTTTACCCGTCAATCTTTTACGATAATCTCTAGCTTCAAATTCAGCCTTCCTCTTCTCCTTTCCAAGTTCTTCCGCCTTGCAGGCTCGTTCGACTAGTGTTACGAATTCTTTTATTTCCAAAATACCCATTAGTAGCTTTAAATCTTCATTCAATCCTTCCTCGAATCTTTTGCACATAGCAACCTCATCAGCTACACACTCCCGGGCATACCTACTGAGTCTTACGAATTCATGTTCGTATTCAGATACAGTCATACGGCCTTGCTTGAGTTCCAAGAACTCCTTACGCTTCTGATCAATGAACCGTTGGCTAATAAATTTCTTTCGGAATTCCGTTTGAAAGAAGTCCCAAGTTACTCGCTCGTTCGGGACTATGGAAATCAAGGTCCTCCACCAATAGTAGGCTGAGTCTCGCAACAAAGATACAGCACATTTTAGACATTCGTCAGGTGTGCATGACAATTCATCGAACACCCGAATGGTGTTATCAAGCCAGAACTCGGCCCTTTCGGCATCATCAGTTACTATGGCCTTGAACTCCTCGGCCCCATGCTTCCTAATCAAGTCTACAGGTGGCTTACTCAGCCTCACAGGATCAGCGACTGATGGCATTACAGGCTCTTGGGGTGGATTATTCAAATTTGGGAATTGTTGGACAGCCGGGTTGGTTCGGGCATATTGCGCGACCCACTCATTCATCATGGTAAAGAAGGCTTGTTTAGCCCCCTCACCTTGATTATTCGCAGATGACTGAGGTTCAACAGGCGGCGTCCCTTGTGCAGGAGCAGCCGCTACGCTCTCAACGTCATCCGCTGGGGTTCTTTCTACACTGGGATCCATTTACTAATCAAAACAAAAACATTTCAACCGTCAGAAGTCATCACCCTTTTAAACATTAACATTAAGGCATGTATAGCTAGACTCATACGTGCTATGGTAGTCCTAGAACCGACTAAACCATAGCTCTGATACCAATCAAATGTAACACCCCGAACCCGAAACCGACACCGGAGTCGAACACGAGGTGTTAACTGACTTTAACCCCTTATAAAATTTATTTTCCAGACACTGCCCAATCTGTGTACTAGTCGTTTTAAAAATCATATCTTGAGTTTCGTAACTCGAAAATCAGTTTCGTAATTTTTCCCAGAAACTAGACTCATGTGCCCATCTATGTATTTTTTTCTAGAATTTTTGGTCGGGCCAATTAGTACAGTTTATTAGTCAAAGTCTCCCATGTTGCAGGGGTCGACTACACTGACCTTTGCCCATTACGACTTGGATATCTCCCTGCACGGGGCTTCAATACTGATGCCGTTTGTTTCTATGAAAACTAGACTCAGATAGGAATCTATACATATATGGTACGACCCATAATTATCTCTGGTTAATTTATAATGAATTTCCAAAGTCGGAGCAGGGAATCCAGAAACCGTTCTGGCCCTGTCCCACAAAAATCTGATTATCTCTTAATATACTGCCCATATGATCTTTTCGTTACTTCCTCATGAAAACAGACTCATCGAGCTTCGATTACATAATTTATTCATCAATTAATTCCACTCCTACTATTTTTAGTGATTTTTCAATCTCATGACACTGCTGCTGCCAGCATCTGTTACGAAAGTAACTAGGTCCATTTCATGCCTACCCTTGATCCAACTCAATAAAACATTCGTGCCATTTTCGCATGGCTTAAAGTTTACATGCCAAAGTTCAAACACAACGTAATAGCTTATACATGCCAAAATGTTCTTCTAAGCCAACTAAGAAGAAAGTACCAAAACTTGCTATCCGGTGTGATGACTTCGATGACGGCCCGATCACGCAAAAAGAGATGTGTCCAAGAAACCTAGAATAGGTGACAAGGAAACACCGAGTGAGTTTATAACTCAGTAAGTCATAAGCTATGCACTACCATCCATCAATAACATTATCACAAGAGAAAACAAAATGGAACGAGGCTAATTACTCCATCCATTCCGAACCATACCATAGTTCCTCCAACCTATCGATTCAATTTCATATCAATTCATGCATTCACATTCCATATACTCATCAATAGGACATTGAAGCATTTTCATAAATCAATTTATTTTCGTTACAATCAAACGACTAAACCGCCTTTCACCCATCCTACGATAAATTTTATGTACGTGACTTCAAGTATCGTTGTCACATAGGTTCAAACTTACCGAGCTCAACACCAAGTATAAGCATAGCACCTATTAGCCATGTACTAAAGACACTTACCCGATCCGCTGTCCGCGATCGACTCAATAGTGTCGCACACATAGTGTCCATAATGATTCACGAATGCATATTGAGTCCGCACACTCAGTGCTATATAATCAACTCGCACACTTAGTGCTACGTAATCAAATCGCACACTTAGTGCTACATAGTCAAACTCGCACACTTAGTGCCGCATGGTCAATTCGCACACTTAGTGCATCATATTCATTTCGCACACTTAGTGCAACATAGTCAAATCGCACACTTAGTGCTGTACAATTTAATCCCACGCACTTAGCGCCAATCTCATGGTCATAAATGGTTATACCCGCACGTTTAGTGCCGAGATCAACAACTCAGTACATCTTACCTCTTTTCTTTTCATTCAACAATTTCATCATCACATACGTACATGCATATATATATATATGTATATTTATTCATTCCATTCAGCATCAATACATAAACATTATGACCATTTGAAATAATACCAACTACATGCTTAATGACTTACCTTGTGTTGGGTAAGACGGTTCCAACTCGACTACTCAGTGATCTTTTCTTTGCCTTTATCGGATCTAGTTCCCTTTTGCTCTTGAGCTTAAGTTCAACAAAATTTAAAATAGTCATTAATCGACTATTCAAGTATTACTTTCAGAATAATATATATATTGATTTGACCTTCACACACATAGATTATAGTAAGCTTTATAATAGTCAATAAATAACTCATTGGCAAATTTTCATTAATGTTTACAACAAAATCACATATTCACTACGAGCTGTTTTCCTGAGCAGTAGTCGCTAAATTGTTTATAACTGGAGCTACAAAACTCCAAATCACTAGCCGTTAATTTTCCCTGAATATAGACTCGTATATCTTCCATCCATAAAATTTTCAGAATTTTTGGCTTGGCCAATCAATACCAGATTTTTCTTAAAATTTCCCCTGTTTCACTGTTTGACTATTCTGACCACTCTTCACTACGAATCAAATTTCTCATTTTACAGAATTCAAAATGTGTTGTATTTGATCTCATTTGAAACTAGACTCATTAAGGAGTCTAATCATATAAATTTTATCTTATAATCATTTTTGTACAATTTATAATGATTTCCTAAAAACAAAACAGGGAATCTAGTAGTCATTTTGACTCAGCCCAACAATACTTCAAATATCTCAAGATCGGTAACTCTTTTGTTTTTATAGTTTCTTTTGTAAGAAAATAGACTCTTCAAGCTTTAATGGCATAATTCACTCAGCTTCTAATTCAACTCCTACAAATTATGGCGATTTTCCAAAATCACCTTACTGCTGCTGTCCCCAAACAGATTATTACCAAATCAAATACTAACATTAGCATTTCACCTTAATAGCTAGCTTACCAAGCCTTAATTTAACATATTAATCTTTAACATATCTTTCACTTTTCATCAACAACTATCAAAAAGCTCAAGCACTCATCAATGGCAAAACACAAAATCATCATCAATCCACAAAATTGAACCATGGGTTTTTAGAACTCAAGTCAACTACTAAAACATGCATGCATCTCAAGAACAACATCAAACATACCTTAGTCTAGCAAACCACCATAGCCGATTTTCTCAAGCTCTTCCCCTTCCTTTCTTTCCTCTATTCGGCCAAAGGTGTTCAAGAATGAACACATTTTTTTTTTTGTTTTCTTTCCTCAACTCACGGCAACAAGGGGGGGTATGGATGTGACCATTTTTTTTCATCACCCTTCCTTTTCATTGTTTAATTACCATGCTCTTTATTTTATTTTTCTTAGCATACATCACTAGCATAACATGTTGGTGACATGTTTCCACCCATAGCATGGCCAGCCACTATGCTTTAATTTGGCTAATTTGACATGCAAGGACAAACACTTTCCCACATATATTAATGGGCCACTTGAACACTTGCCTAGCATATTTCTAAATTGTCTCACATAAGTCCCTACTAATAAATTCCACATACACTGACCAAATTAAAGTATGGAACTATCACACAAGCATTTACGCACATCATAAACACAGAATATAATCTTTAATTATTTATAAGACTCGGTTTTGTGGTCCCGAAACCACTTCCCGACTAGGATCAATTTTGGGCTGTCACACTTTTGATGGTTCGAGGCCGCTTTCAAACTGTCCTTAATTATCTTCGCCTTTTCTTCAGTCTCTCGGATGAAGTCAACTTAAGGTATCTTTTTCTTACTTAAATTTGTTCAATACGATGGAGTTCTACATTTGAGACCATATAGAGCTTCATATGATGCCATTTTAATACTGGATTGAAAACCATTATTGTAAGTAAATTTAATCAAAGGCAAGTATTTTTCCCAGTTAC
The DNA here is from genome assembly GCF_007990345.1 of Gossypium hirsutum. Lineage (NCBI taxonomy): Eukaryota > Viridiplantae > Streptophyta > Magnoliopsida > Malvales > Malvaceae > Gossypium > Gossypium hirsutum. Next base: position 18,195,973 of record NC_053436.1, read on the forward strand.
CTCAAAATTCAAGTACACAACACTGAAGCATGTCTTCTAAAATTTGTATCACACATTCAAATTATCCATCTGTTTAAGGATGGAATGCAGTACTAAAGTGTAAATGAGTGCCCAGAGCTTCATGCAACTTACCCCAAAATCGAGATGTAAATCGAGGGTCTCTATCTGAGATAATGCAGATTGGCACTCCGTGTAGCCTTACAATCTCAAAGACATATAATTCAGCCAACCTGTCCAATGAAAAATCCATACGTCTCGAGATAAAGTGTGATGACTTCATTAAATGATCGACAATTACCTAGACAACATCTTTCTTTTTCGGGGATAAAGGTAATCCCATTACAAAGTCCATGGTAACTCTTTCCCATTTCCACTCCAGTATTGTAATTGGCTATAGTAATCTGAAGGTACTTGATGTTTCGCCTTTACTTGTTGACATATCAAGCATGTCAATACAAATTCAAAAATATCCCATTTCATTCCTGGCCACCGATACATTCTTTTCAAGTTACTATACATCTTATTACTACCAGGATGTATAGACATGTTGCCATTATGAGCTTCATTCAAAATCTTCTGTATCAGTTCTAAACTTTTTAGTACACTTACTCTGTCTCTGAATAATAAAAAACCATGGGTCCTGATCTAAAATTCTGAGTCAAGAGTCGATTCACTTTGTATACGTTTCGCTTGCAGCTTATAATCATTTTTCTGAGCTTCAAAGATTTGTTGCATAAACGTCTATCTAAATTTTAACTTAGCTATGAGTGAACCATCATCAGATAAAGACAACTGAGTGTTCAATGCCCGTAAGGTAAACAAGGATTTTCGGCTCAAAGTATCTTCCATTACATTAGCTTTCCCCAGATGGTAATCAATCACGAGATCATAATCTTTCAATAATTCCAACCATCTACGTTGTCTCAAATTCAGTTCTTTCTGTGTCATTAAATACTTCAAAATTTTGTGATCTGTAAAGATGTGACATTTTTCACAAAAAAGATAATGCCGCCATATTTTTAATGCAAAAAAAAAGGTGCTAATTCAAGATTGTGTACTGAGTAATTTCTTTCATGTGGTTTTAGCTGCCTAGATGCATAAGCCACTACTTTACCATCTTGTATCAATACACATCCTATTACATTCAACAAGGCATCGCTATAAACTATAAATTCCTTACTCGATTTAGGTTGAACTAATATGGACGCTTCTGTCAATAAAGCTTTCAATCTATCAAAACTCTGCTGGCATTTATCAGTCCACTTGAATTTCACTTCTTTTTGCAACAATCGAGTCAACGGAGAAGCTATCATTGAGAACCCTTTAACAAATCTCTGATAGTATCTTACTAGTCCCAGAAAACTTCTAACTTCTGAAACATTCTTCGATGGCATCCAACTTACAATAGCTAAAATTTTGTTCGGGTCCACCCGAATGCCCTCTGTCGATGCAACATGTCCAAGGAAACTAACTTCTCATGGCCAGAATTCACATTTCCTAAATTTAGCATACAATTATTTCTCACACAGAGTTTGCAAAACAATTCTTAGATGTTCAGCATGCTTATTCACATTCTGAAAGTAAACCAAAATATCATTAATAAAAAAACCACGAACCTATCAAGGTATGGTCTGAAAATTCTTTTCATTAAATCCATAAATATCTCCAGGGCATTTGTTAATCCGAATGGCATCACTAAATACTCATAATGCCCATATCTGGTTATCAAAGCTATCTTCAGCACATTTGAATCTTTTACTCATTGTTGATAGTAACTAGATCATAAATAAATTTTCGAAAATATAGTGGCACCTCTTAATTGATCAAACAAGTCATATATATGAGGCAACAAGTATTTATTCTTGACTGTGACTTTATTAAGCTATCTGTAATCAATGCATAATCTCAATTATCCATCTTTCTTCTTTACAAACAATACCAATGCACCCCATGGTGAAAAGCTGGGTCAGGCAAATCCTCAATCAATCAACTCTTGTAAATGTACTTTCAACTCTTTCAATTCAGCAGGAGCCATTCAATAAGGTGATATTGATATTGGCGTTGTCCCTGGCACAAGGTCTATGGAAAATTCCACCTCTCTAGCTAGAGGTAAACCAGGTAGTTCTTCTAGAAATATCTCAGGTCTAACGCCCTAGAATTTGGGCTTAGAAGTACTGGGCCTTAAGCAAGGGAATGGTTAGGAAATTGCATATAAAAGTCCAAGAAGATGGCATAAAATAATTGTCTGCTCTGATGGTTAAGTGATTTGGGAGTGTCTGGGAGTATTGGAGAAGTCCTGGGTGTAAACCTGGGCTTTAGCAGAATTATAATTTTAAGTGAGTAAAACCCTGGATGCTTGGAAATAGGCCTTTTAAATTATTGTGTTAAGTAAATGACACAAGGAAACATGTGGTCTAGTGGTTGTGGTGTCATTAAGGTTGCTAGGGAGCCTGGGTTCAAGTCTTGTCTCTTGCAATTTATTTTGGTTTTTCTTTTAAAAGAACCTGAACTTTGGCCTATAGACATTATAAGACATTATAAATAATTGAGGATAAAGTGTGACACAAAAGAGCCTATGGCAAGGAGGCAAATGGCATGTTGAGCTATTGAGGGGGGCTTGGGTTCAAATCCCATTGCAAGCAAAAAGGATATTTATTTTGCTATCATGAGGTACCAGGAGTTTGAGGTGGTTTTGAACTCTATTGGATGAGAGTTTGAATGGGTCTTGGAGGTTGTTATGGAGGATATCAATGAGGGATAAGTGGAAAGATTTGAGGAGATTTTCAAGGGATTTGGAGGAAAGGAGTGTTGTAGCCGAATTGTGCAACTTCTATGTGCAAATTCGGCTAAGGGAACCCATTTGGTGCACTTCGACAATGTGAGAGTGAGTAGGTGCTGACTTCTTCTAGTATTTTCGGGTTTTGTTTTCTTATTTTGGCATTTTTTTTCACCATTCGGGTCCTCCTTTCTTTCAACATTATTACTCGTTTGGCTTTTGGTCACTCTACCGGAAATACAAGACATCAAGTGCCTAATTCTAATTATTTCTTTTTGAAGTCTTTTCTCCCATTCTTCTTTGGTCGAACTTAACATCTCTCTGCTTCTATTCTCTCTCGACCCAATTCAACCCCTCTCCAATCATATGTTGTTGTTTTTCTTCTCAGTTTCTCTAGGGTCGAATAGTTCTTCTTCTTACTATTTCTTTTGGTTTTTCTTCACAACTGAACTTCTCTCTCACAATACCATATTCTTTTGATACTAAGCTGAATCTCTATTTCTCTTCCTGTTTCCCTTCGGCTCATAGCCTTGAACTAAATAGCAATCTCGTTCTTCTTTCGCTGTGGTCGGTCGCGGTTTGGAGGTCACCTAGACTTTTGGTAAGCTCTTTTTCTTTCTTGTGTTGTTGGATGCTAAGCATTTTCTCTTTCTTTAATAAATGTTTCCTTTGGTTATTCACGCGTGGTCGAATCCCTTTTTCCTCCCCGATGATGATGGTGGTACTTTCTATTTTAGATCATTGTAATGGGTGAAGGGGTTTGTCAAAGATCGCAGTGGTAGTCAATCCTTTTCTTATCTCACAATCTAAGGTAATCATTAGGGCTAATATTGTAGGATCTTAGCTGATTATTTTGGTGCCGGGTTCCTAAATCTTTTGATTTTTTTCAATCTTTTAATAGAATCTGTGGTCAGGCAGATACACAATTAATCGGGTGATCGATTCTATTAGTAGTCTAAGAAGGCTAGGGGCATCCGATCAAGCAAGGCTCAAGTAGGTAATCATTCGATCAAGTCTTGATTAAGATTCTGTCAATTCATGTGTTAAGGTTTTAATCGAAGTTACTGTTATAATAGGTTTGACATTTGGGGGTTTCTGCACTATTTCGAAAAGGGTGTGTGACTGTACATCGAAATCCTTTACTTTCAAAGGGTCAGGAAGGTGTGTATTTACGCCCTTCTTTGTTGGAAATTGGCAAAATCCGAAAAGCTAAAATACTGGAACCTCAGCATTCGGGGCTTCACGAGCGTGCGAATGCACATAGGGCGAACCACGCCCCAAATCATGGGTAGCAGACTGCAGAGGCCACTACGTGCGTTTTCGTGGAGTGGGGCCGTTATGGGCCTCGATGGATCGAAATGGGCCGCGTGGGCCCAATGGGATTATGGGCCCACACAAGTAAAATCTCGGTAAGTGATCATTGATAAGTTGGCTTATGATGCTCGCAATGTCGTATGTGAATCTAGACTAAATGGGCCATACGAGCAAGTAAGCCCACTTGGGCCCAATAGGGGTTTTTAGCCTATATACACTTTCCTGGCCATGTAGGTTATCTGAGTCACTCGAAGCAACGATCAACCTTCTAGGAGGTCATAATAAGTATTGAGACCCCAATATTGGTAAAATGACCAAAATACCCCTTGAGGTAAAATCACGGTTTTACCCCTACCTAACGAGATGTCTGTTACACCCCTAGTGGTAGGTTGACTAATGTATGTATGATAGTTATATGATTGATATCGAGCATGAAATCCTATATTCGCATATGTTACTATGACATGTCATCCTACATGGGGTTGGGTTAATATTGATGAAAGAAGTGTACGGCTCGTAGTTGTTCTGTACAAGGCTTTTGGTCTTTCTGCGAGACTTATGGCTTATAGCCGATCTATTAACTGGTAGCATTGCTACGATATTTATGGCCTGTAGCCGTTCTATCTATGGCGTTGAGCCGTTCTGTTAACTTAGTCCCGCAATCGGTGCTAAGCTTGGTGTGTTGGCTGGGTGGGTCGATTTTATCCCCACATGGTGTGTTGGTTGGTACGGGTGGTGTATTGGTTGGACTGGGTTGGATATCTGTCTGCATATCTACATTTGGTACTGATTCTGTATTGGGCTTAGGCCCACCTGATTCTGTTAATGGGCTAAGCCACCTGATTCTGTTAATGGGCTAAGCCACCTGATACTGTTTCTGTGATAGGCTCAGGCCAGTCTGTTTCTGCATATTGTATGTCTGACTGTTTGTATTATAAGGGATTACACACTGAGTTTTCGTAAACTCACCCTTCTGTCTAACTGTACAAGTAATCCCCAACCTTAGGCGATTTGGAGCCGCAAGAGACTCGGAGGTGGCCACACAACCGTTGATGCTCTATTGTAGACTTTTATAATTTCAAAAACATTTAAAACAGACGTATTTATATTTCAAACTTTAGTAGCTTTCGCGATTTGAAATAACTTAAAGTATCAATGTCAGGTATTAAGTAAACATTTTTTATGAGATGATTTGCTAACCTTGAGCAAAAGGTTTTAATCATAGAAATGAGCTTTTAACGACAACTCAATTTTAGAATGACGCTTTGATTAACACACCAGATTCGGCCATAACATCTAGGCCGAGTTTGGGGTGTTACACTAGGAAACTCACAAACAACCGGTACTGACTGGATTTTAAACTTTGATTGTAACTAACCGATTTAGACCCTAGTCAAAATAGTGGCTTTGGGACACCAAATCTGAGTCAAAAAATATTTTAATATTATTTTTCGTGCTTATTATATGTGAATTGATATCTGTCAAAATTTCGAATGAAAATTTGATCATTTGTGTGTGCTTATTTGATAAAAGGACCTAATCGCGTAAAATGTAAAAATGGCTTGCCAATTGTTGAAGTGATTAATTGCTATGTCTCTTTAAATGAGATATCCTTATGTGGTTAATAGACCATTGAACTTATGAGTGGACTATTATGGAGATGAATTAAATAGATTTCATGTTTTATAAACAAGGTTATATAAGTAAATTAGTATTTAAGTTAATAAAAATAAAACAAACATAAAATTTTGCCATTATCATCCTTTGTTGCCGAAAATTAAAGAAAAAAGATAAAAGAATATGCTTGCTAGGGCTCGACACTAATCTTAGCTAATTGAGGTATGATTTTTTATCGTTTTTTGATAAGTTCTACGTTTTTGTGATCGTTGCTTAGAAATCTCTTAAGCCCATGTCTCAATTTCTTATTTTGAGTTATGCCATTGAAGAAATTATAAGCTTTGTGAAGTTAGTTGATGGAAAATGAAAGATATGTGTTGGGTTAATATGTTTTGTCTTTAAATTTTTTATGAATTTGAGTAATTTGGGCTAAATTGTAAAACTGAGATTTTGAGGGACTAAAATGTGAAATAAATGAAATATGTGGGCTTATATGAACACTATGAATATTCAACCAAGTATGTGCAAAAGGAAATTTTGTGTATTTTGTGATTTTGTGAATTAGGGAATAAAGTGTTAAAATGTGAAAATGTGAAGGTTAATTTGTAAAATACCCTAATGTGTTTATGGATTGATTTGAATGAATGTGAGATTAAATAAGTCAAATTTGAATGTGTTTAGACCAAGAACCAAATAAAATGGAATTAGACCAGGAAAGTCGGAAGTCGTTAAGTAGTCGATTCCATTCGTTTGAATCTGTACGAGGTAAGTGAATATACAAATAAATGTGTTTGAGTTGATTTGTTTATGTTTATATGACATTGAACTATGATGAATGGCTATATAAAAGCTAAATATGTGATATCCGAGAAGGTTCTAATAATGTGATGACGTCCGAAAAGCCTTGTACGAACCATAGGAATAGTTACGATACATATGTCATGACACAGGATTTTGATATGTGATTTCGTGTAAGACAACATTTGGAACGATGGTATAAATATGAGATTTACATGTAAGACCATGTTTGGAACATCGGCATCATATTTGATTTTGTATAAGACCCTATCTGGGACAGTGGAATCGATATTTGATTACATGTAAGACCACATATGGGACGTTGGCATTGTACGAGCTTTTCGAGTTATCTGAGTATCCTTATTGATTTTGAGCTGTTGAATGGGTAGGGACACATTGCCGTGTTGCTCGAAGGCCATTTCGAAATGAGTCTAGGTAGACCACACGGTCGCACACACGGGAGTATGCCAGGCCGTGTGGCTAAGTTAGTTTCAAGCACAGGCTAGGCACATGGGCATGTGACTGGCCATGTGACCCAAGTTAGTAGCCTCCTTAATTTTCACATGGCCTGGCACACAAGCGTGTCTTGTGGCCATGTGGACAAGTTAGTATGTATGCTTTGTTTTGCCATGGCCTAGACACACAGGCATGTCTAATGCCGTGTGAGGCACACGGCCTGTTCACACGGGCGTGTGACCTTTATAACTTTGAAAAATGTTTAAGTTTTGAAAAATTTTGTATGTGCCCGGTTTAGTTGCGACCCTTTTCTAAAGCATGTTTAATGTCTCGTTGAACTATATAAAAGACTCTGTAATGCTGTGTGACTATAATTCTATGATGATTCTGAAATGAATGCGAAATATTCTAATATGTCCAGTAATTCCTCTTAACCCTAGTCCGGCGATGCATACGGTTTAGGGGTGTTACATTTGGTTGGTATCAGAGCTTCGGTTTAGTTGATTCTAGGACTAACATAGCGTATGTAAGTCTAGCTATATGTGCCATATTTATGAATTGGGATTGTGTGATGAATCCTGACAATGAATTTTATATAGTAAATGGATCCCGAACGAGCCGTAGCTGACGATGTCGAGAGTAACTCACCTGCTCTCGCTCAAGGGATAGTACCATTCGATTCTTGACCTGTTACGAGTAGCCACGAGAGAGAAGCTAAGCAAGCTTTTTACCAAATGATGAACGATTGGTTCACGCAATATATGAGAACTAATATAGCTATGTCACAACCTTCACCCCTGCTCAATCCTTCGCAAGTCCCTGTCATGCTACAAGCTAATCCGATTCAGTTGAATAGGCCTCCAGTTGACAAAATTAGAAAATATGGGGCCGAATAGTTTCGTGCTACTAATAATGGTGATGCTAAGAGAGTTGAATTCTGGCTTGAGAAAATGATAAGAGTGTTCGATGAATTGTCATTGACTCCAGACGAATGCCTTAAGTGTTCCGTTTTGCTTTTGAGAGATACGACATATCATTGATAAAAGACACTACTAACCGTGGTTTTGAGAGAACGAGTCACCTGGGATTTCTTTCAAGCTAAATTTCAAAAGAAATACATCAGTCAGAGATTTATCGATCAGAAATGCAAAGAGTTTGTTGAATTGAAACAGGGTCGTATGTTTGTTACAGAACACGAGTGAGAATTTGTGAGACTGAGCCAGTATGTATGATAATATGTCTCGACTGAAGCAATTATGTGCAAGAGATTCGAGGATGGCTTGAATGAAGATATTTGTTTGTTAGTCAGAATTCTGGAGATAAAAGACTTTGTTGTGCTTGTTGAACGAGCATGTAAAGCTAAAGAACTCAGGAGAGAGAAAAGAAAAACCAACTCGAAAGCTTGAGAGGTACGAAAAAGATCATTGAGCTAGTTATTTTAGTCTGTGTTAAAGAAATTCCGAGATTATTATAGCCATTCAAAGGCTAATGTGGGGCATTCGAGTAGAGATCGTGCTAGATCGCATTCGAGCTTTAGAGCTCCAACTACTTCTACTGCAAGTGTTGGAAATGTCTGATCCAATCGACCCGAGTATAAACACTGTGGTAAAAGACATCCTGGGAATTGTAGATTGTATGATTGACCTTGTTTCAAATGTGGATCTTTATATCATTTTATTCGAGATTGTCTCGAGTCTATTGAGCAAAAGATTGTGCAAAATTCGAGGCCAAGCAGTAACGTAGCTAGTGGTAGACCTCCTAGAAATACGGGAAATGTGAGTGGTAGTCAAAGAGGGATTATAGATACTGCTGTAGAATTTGAGGCTAGAGCACCAACCAAAGCATATGTCATTCGAGCTCGTGAGAAAGCTTCGTCTCCCAATGTTATAACAGTACTTTCAATATTTGTGATACCTCTGTGATTGCATTGATTGATATAGAATCAACGCATTCGTATATATGCATGAATTTAGTATCCAGTAAGACTTTGCCTATAGAGTCTACTGAATTTGTAATTAGAGTATCGAACCCTTAAGCCGGTGTGTTTTGGTTGACAAAGTGTGTAAGAATTATCCGTTGATGATTCGAGATTTTTTCTTTCTGGTTGATCTGATGTTATTACCTTTTGATAAGTTTGATATAATTTTGGGTATGGATTGGTTAACTTTGAATGATGTAATTGTGAATTGCAAACGTAAAACTATTGATTTGAGATGCAAGAATGATGAAATTGTCCGAATTGAATCTAGTGATTTGAATAGGTTACCAACTGTGATTTCATCGATGAAAGCTCAGAATTATGTGAAAAAGGGTTGTGAAGCCTACTTAGCCTATGTGATCGATTCGAAAGTGAAAGAAAAGAAAATTGAATCAATGCCTGTTGTCTGTGAATTCCCTGATGTGTTTCCTGAAGAACTTTTGGGATTACCTCCGATCTAAGAAGTTAAATTTGGCATAGAGTTAGTACCGGGAACTACTCTGATTTTGAGAGCTCCATATAGAATGTCTCTTTAGTACCGAGAACTACTCTGATTTTGAAAGCTCCGTATAGAATGTCTCTGACCGAGTTAAAAGAATTAAAGTCTCAATTACAAGAATTGACCAATAGAGGGTTTACACGATCGAGTTTCTCACCTTGGGGTGCTCTTGTTCTATTTGTGAAAAAGAAATATAGTACGATGAGAATGTTTATTGATTATCGTCAGTTGAATAAAGTGACTATCAAGAACAAATATTCTCTACTCCGAATTAACAATTTGTTTGATCAATTGAAAGGAGCTACTGTGTTTTCAAAGATAGATCTTAGATCAGGTTATTATCAATTGAGAGTAAAAAATTCAGACATTTTGAAAGTTACATTCAGAACGAGGTACAGACACTATGAGGTTTTAGTTATGCCCTTCGGATTAACGAATGCACCTACTGTTTTTACGGATTTGATTAACAGAATTTTGAGACCGTATTTAGATCGATTTGTTATCGTATTCATTGATGACATTTTAATTTATTCACATGGTGAAACTGAACATGCTGAACACTTGAGAATAGTGCTACAAACTTTGCGAGATAAGTAATTATATGCGAAGTTTAGAAAATGTGAATTCTAGTTACGAGAAGTCGATTTTCTGGGCCATATCGTGTCAGCATCAGGTATCCGAGTTGATCCAAGCAAAATTTCAGCTATCCTAGATTGGAAGCCTCTGAAAAATGTTTCTAAAGTTCACAGTTTTCTAGGACTTGCCGATTATTATAGACGATTTTTGAAAGGCTTTTTGATGATTGTGACTCCATTGACCAAATTGCTTCAAAAAGATGAAAAATTTGAATGGTCTGAAAAGTGTCAGAAAAGCTTTGATCAGTTGAAAGCCCTATTGACTGAAGCTTCAGTGTTAGTACAACCAGAATCGGGTAAAGAATTTGTTATTTACAGTGATGCATCGTTGAATGGTCTGGGTAGTGTTTTGATACAGGAAGGCAAAGTCATAGCTTATGCCTTGAGACAGTTAAAGTCGCATGAAAAGAATTGTCCGACACACGACCTTGAATTAGTAGCTATTGTATTCGCTTTGAAGATTTGGCGCCACTATTTGTTTGGTGTGAAATGTCATGTATATTCTGATCATAAAAGTTTGAAATATCTGATGACTCAGAAAGATTTGGACCTGCAATAGAGAAAATGGCTACAATTGCTAAAAGATTACGAGCTTCTTATTGATTATCATCCGGGAAGAGCAAATGTTGTTGCTGATGCTTTAAGTCAGAAATCATTGTTTGCTTTGTATGCAATGAATACTAATTTAGTTTTGTCCGATAATGGTTCGATTTTAGCATAATTGAAAGTGATACCGTTGTTTTTACAACAGATTATTGATGCTCAGAAAGTTGATAATGAGATAATAGCAAAACGAGCTCAGTGTAAATTGAATTCTGATTCTGAATATAGAATTGATAATGATAATTGTCTAAGATTCTGAGGTCGGATTTGTATTTCAAAAAATCTAGAATTGATTCAGATGATTTTGAATGAAGCTCACAGTAATTGTTTATCTGTACATCCGGGTAGTAAGAAAATTTATAATGATTTGAAATAGTGTTATTGGTGGTCCGAAATGAAAATAGATATCTCTGACTTTGTTTCAAAATGTTTAATCCATCAGCAAGTTAAAGCTGAGCATCAGGTCCCATCTAGTCTGTTACAACCGATTATGATTCTCGAATGGAAATAGGATAGAGTGACGATGGATTTTGTTTTGGGTTTACCCTTATCTCCGAAAAAGAAAGATGCGATCTGGGTTATGGTTGATCAATTGACGAAATCAGCTCATTTTATTCTGGTACGATCTGACTACTCGCTTGATAAATTAGCTGAGTTATATATTTTTGATATTGTAAGATTGCACGGGGTGCCATTGCCTATTGTGTTAGATAGAGATCCGAGATTCACTTCGAGGTTTTGGAAGAAATTGCAAGATGCTTTAGGTACAAAATTGCACTTCAGTACTGCTTTTCACTTGCAAACGGATGGTCAATCTCAGCGGATTATTCAGATTCTCGAGGATATGTTGAGATGTTGCATTCTTGAGTTCAAAAGTACATGGGAATAGTATTTTCCATTGATTGAATTTGCATACAATAATAGTTTTCAATCGAGCATCAAAATGGTACCGTACGAAGCCTTATATGGTAGAAAATGTTGTACACCATTGTATTGGTCATAACTCAATGAAAATAAGATACACGGGGTCGATTTGGCAAAAGAGACTGAACTGAAAGTAAAAACAATTTTAAAGAGTCTGAAAGAAGTTTTCGATCGTCAGAAATCATATACAGATTTGAAACGAAAAGATATTGAATTTGAGATTGGTGAAAAAGTGTTTTTGTAAGTATCTCCGTGGAAGAAAGTACTTCAGTTCGGCCGTAAAGGCAAATTGAGTTCGAGGTTCACTGGGCCGTATGAGATTATAGAGTGTGTCAGACCGGTTGCAAATAGATTGTTATTGCCATCCGAGTTAGAAAAGATTCATAATGTGTTTCACATATCGATGCTTAGACGATACAGATCTAATCCCTCGCATGTGATTTCTTCGTCTGAGATAGAAATTCATTCTGGTATGACCTATTAAGAAGAATCGATCCGTACCTTGGCACGTGAGGTTAAAGAATTGCGAAATAAGAAACTTTAGTTAATTAAAGTGTTGTGCGCCGACACAGTGTTGAAGAGGCTACGTCAGAGCCCGAAGATGCTATGAGACACCAATATCCGAATCTAATCAATGATAAGATTTTTGGGGACAAAAATCCCTAAGAGGGAAGAGTTGTAACAACTCGATTTAGACCCTAATCAGAATAGTGGTTTTGAGACCACAAATTTGAGTCTAAAAAATATTTTAATATTATTTTTCATGCTTATTATATGTGAATTGATATCTGCGAAAATTTTGTACGAAAATTTGATTGTTTGTGTGCTTATTTGATAAAAGGATCTAATCGCGTAAAATGTAAATATGGTTTGCTAATTGTTAAAGTGCTTAATTTCTATGTCTCTTTAAATGAGAGGTATTTATATGGTTAATAGACCATTTAACTTATGAGTGGACTATTATGGACATGAATTAAATGGATTCATGTTTTATAATCAAGGTTATATAAGTAAATTAGTATTTAAGTTAATAAAAATAAGACAAACATAAAATTTAGCCATTATCATACTTTGTTGCTAAAAATTGAAAGAAAAAGATGAAAGAATAAGCTTGCTAGGGTTCGGCACTAATCTTAGCTTATTGAGGTATGATTTTTGATCAGTTTTTGATAATATCTACATTTTTGTGATCGTTGCTTAGAAATCTATTAAGCCCATGTCTCAATTTTTTATTTTGTTGATGATTTGAGTTATGCCATTGAAGAAATTGTAAGCTTTGTGAAGTTAGTTTATGGAAAATGAAAGATATCTGTTGGGTTAATATATTGTCTTTTAATTTTTTATGAATTTGAGTAATTTGGGCTAAATTGTAAAAATGAGATTTTGAGGAACTAAAATGTGAAATAAATGAAATATGTAGGCTAATATGAACACTATGAATATTCGGCCATGTATGTGGAAAAAGAAATTTTGTGTATTTTGTGATTCTATGAATTAGAGACTAAAGTATTAAAATGTGAAAATGTGAAGGTTAATTTGTAAAATGCCCTAAATATGTGTTTATGAATTGATTTGAATGAATGTGAGATTGAATAAGTAAAATTTGAATGTGTTTAGATCAAGAACCAAAGAAAATGGAATTAGACCGGGGAAAGTCGAATGTCATTGAGTAGTCGATTCCGTTCGTTCGAATCTGTATGAGGTAAGTCAATATACAAATATACGTGTTTGAGTTGATTTATTTATGTTTATATGACATTGAACTGTGATGAATGGCTATATAAGAGTTGAATATGTGATATCCGAGAAAGTTTTGATAATGTGACGACGTCCGAAAAGCCCTGTATAAACCAAAGGAATAGTTAGGATACATATGTCATGACATAGGATTCTGATAGGTGATTTTGTGTAAGACCACATCTGGGACGTTGGGATCGATATGAGATTTACGTGTAAGACCATGTCTGAAACATCAGCATCGTATTTGATTTCGTATAAGACCCTGTTTGGGATAGTGGAATCAATATTTGATTACATGTAAGACCACATCTGGGCCATTGGCATTGTACGAGCTTTCCGAGCTATCCCAGTATCCTTATTGATTCCAAACAGTTTAACGGGCACTCCGAGAATGAATAAATATATGAATGTATATCCGCTTCAGGTACGTATGAACTGTATATGGAATTTGGCAATGAAAGGTGAGTATGAATATGATTCTTTGATATGTGAACTACATGGAAATGTGAAGTACTGACTAGCAAATAGATATGAACATTTGAGCTAATGAGAAATATGAGCTTGTTATTGAATTATGTCATGATTCATATGAATGAGTTGTTTATATTTGTGACATGTGATAAGTTTGTTTGTATATGGCTTACTAAGCTTTTGAAAGCTTACGTTCTGTGTCTTTCAATTGTTTTATTGATATCGAAGCTACCGAGAGCTCGGGGATCGTCGAGGGTCATCACCACACTATCAAACTCTATTTTGGTACCTTTTGAAAGTGTATATATTGAAGTATGGCATGTATAGGCTAGAAGTATTTGAATATGTTTTGTGAAGTGTATATTTAGCCATGTGATATGGCTTGATTATAGTTGAACTTATGGTTTGATTTTGGTATATGATGTGTGATGCAAAAATGGAAAATTTTGGTGTATATGTATAGCCTAATGAATTGGTCAATTTGGTAAGTTTTGGTATTATTTAATTGAGAAATTAGTAAGATTATGAATCATATGTTTTGGTATGATTTTGGCTTATGATTTGGCATGATTTAGTATGGATTATAAGCATGAAATTTGTTGATAATGATATAGCATGAATGGTGTATGTTTTGGTTGTGAATTAGTTGAAAATTTGGTACAAAATGTTTTGATTTTGATGCTTGTAGGGAGGACCTTTATAGGGAGGCCTTTTGGCCTTGTAAATGGCCTCTTTTTGCCCATACGAGTAGGGACACACTGCCGTGTTGCTTAAAGGTGATAAACCATAATATATACATATTTTTACCCCATGCTTGGCATATTTATGGATGATTTTTCCTTGGTTTCATTGAATTTGATGCTTCTAATCCTTTAAATTCATGTTTTATACTTAGGCGAGCATTGAAAGGCAAAAAGAGCAAGAAACGGGACAAAAATGGACAAATTGGGCCTAATCAGTGTTTCACACAACCTAGGCACTTCTACACGGGTGATCCACACACCCGTGTGTGACACACGGGTAGACCACATGCCCCTGTGTCATGGCCGTGTCGACTAAAAACCAACTCAAAATTGCACACGGCTTGTGCACTTTCACACGGGCGTGGCACACGGTCGTGTCCCTATTAAACCCAAGTCTAATTCTACTCGAAAAAGGCTAATTTTGGGCTATTTTGAGCATTCCAAAGTCTATATAAACACCCTAGAAGAGGATTAAGAGGGACGCGGAGAATAGAAGGCAGAAAATACTCAAGAACAGCCATCAGGATCAGCTCAGAATGAGGATCTACATTAAGACTGAAGATTTCCATCCAATATCTTAGAAGTTCTTTGGGTTTTTTTATGTTTTGTTGTTTTCCAATTTTTGAGTCCATTATTATGAACTAAACTCCCTAAATACCTAAAGGAGATGAAACCTAAGATGAATCTTATTAGTCTTTGAATTATATGATGAATACTTGTTCTTATTCTTAATTATGAGTTTAATCCTTACTTTAATATTCCAGGATATTAATTCAAGTTTTTGATGTGCTTAATCAGTGGAGAAAAAGTCCTTATTTAAGAGTAGATCATTCATAATTAAGCGGGGTTGCATGCAATCCTAGAGATAGGACGACATAAATCTACCAGATTAGAGTCAAATCTAATAAGGGAATCCATAGATCGATTTAATGCGACAATAGGGGTTTTAATTAGAAAGAGATTTCGATTAATCAACCTAGAGTCAGTTGTTTTTAGTCTCGAGAGAGATATTAACATAAATCATGGATTTCTACGAATTAAGTCAAGTGAATAAATCGTCGAATTTAGAAGTAATAAGTAAAGTCTAGGTGGATTCTTCCTTGGGTATTGTCTTCTCCATCAGTTTTCTAGAAAGTGTTTCCCAATTTTAATCTCCGTCGTAATCTTAGTTAATTAGATAATTAGTTTTAGTTTAATAACGTCCTTTAATTCTTAGGTTAGATAATAAAAAGATAGTAATTACTAGTACTTTTAGTCCTCGTGGATACGATATTCTCGGTCTCACCATAGCTATACTACTGTTCGATAGGTACGCTTGCCTTAGTCAAATTTTTAGTTTTACGACCATCAAGTTTTTGGCACCATTGCCGGGGACTAAGATATAAGGAACACTTAATTTTTATTACTTTAGCCTTTTTTATTTTTATTGCAATTTAATTTTGTTTTTATTTACTAAATTTTATTTTCTTTACTTCTGGTAGGTTTTTATAGTTTATGACTAGAAGAAACCCGTCAGGACCTTTGCTTTTTGACAGTGAGATCGAGAGCATAGATCACAGAAACTAAAGAGAAATATGGCGAAGCCTACAATACATGGAGGAAGAGCGAGAGGCTGATATCCATACCACAACCAAGGAGATGGCTTTTAATCAGAATAATACGTTACCTCATGTGGTTGCTACAAATCCAGTAGATCAGAACCTTTCTCCTCGTACTATGTATGATTATGCTAAAACTAATTTAACAGGAGCTGAATCGAGTATAGTTAGACCTCTTGTTGCTGCAAATAATTTTAAATTGAAACCTAATACGATTCAAATGATACAACAGTTTGTTCAGCTTGATGGTTTGCAGGACGAGGATCCAAACACTCATTTAGCAAATTTTCTGGAATTTTCTGACACCTTTAAGACTAATGGTGTTTCTGACGATGCCGTTATTTCTTTTTTCATTAAGGAATAAAGCTAAACAGTTGTTGAACTCGTTACCATGAGGGTCAATCACCACTTGGGAACAAATGACTCAAAAATTCTTACTTAAATATTTTCCTCTGGCTAAAACGGCTAAACTAAGGAATGATATCTCTTCTTTTGTGCAGATGGATTTAAAAACCTTTTATGATGCATGGGAGAGGTACAAAGATCTATTGAAAAGGTGCCCTCACCATGGGTTACCTCTATGGCTGCAGGTTCTGTAACACCTCAAACCCGGCCTGGAAGTTTGGCTCGAATCTGGCGTGTCACATTGAAGTGTTTTTTGAAAACCATGTTTCCATTAAAAACCCTTCTTAATAATTAAAAACTTATACCCTTTTTAAACCTTGCTAGAAAACCTCAACTGAATAACATTCTTAACAACTTTGTAAAAATCTTGGTAGTTGCGGAAGCTTAATTTAAAAACAATTGCAGATACGTGATGTTTTGAACAACAGTAGTTGTTTTGGAAAATCGTGTTCTAATACTAGAAATTATAAGAACAATAAATAAAATTCTAAATTTGAAATCCAAAAAATTACAACGGCTTTACTACAACCCACATAAATACATTTAAAAGTAATAATCAAAACTGTAACATAAACAGTGCGTGTGGCTTCTTCCAAGCCCCTCGCAGCTCCGATCTGTCTAAGGCTGAAAATTACCTGAAAGGTTAATAAACGGGGTGAGTTTACGAAAACTCAGTGTGAAATCCCCTACTATATAAAAGGTACAGTCAGTCATATAAAAGAATTAAAAGTCTGGCCCCAGCCCTACTTACAGTTTCAATATCAACTGGGCCTTAGCCCCTTATAATAGACAGTACCAGATAGGCTTTAGCCCATTACAGAATAAGAAACATTATCAGAACTAGAATCAAACCACAGAATCAAATTCAGAATGAAGCCCATAGGCCCATAACAGATACAGAACAGATATTTCATGTATACAGAAAACCCAACCCATGTCCAGCCGTGTACACCCCAGTACCAACCTTATACCATGTGGGGAGACAACTCGACCACCCATCCGCTCCATGCCACAGAATTTGCAGTATGGCTGCCAGAACTGATATTTTGACAGAGTCACCAGATACAGATATTGTGGCAGAGCCACCAGAATCAAATAATGTGGCAAAGCCACTAACAGAATACGTGGCACAAAGCCATTGATAACGGGTCTATAATCGGGACGAAGCCCATAATATTGATACGAAGCCCACAATAACGGCACACAGCCTTCGTAACATGATCGGCACTCAGCCATTGATAATGGGTCTATAATCAGCATGAAGCCTACAATAACGGCACACAGCCTTCGATAACATGATCGGCACTCAGCCATCGATCGGTCAATAGATATTGTGACAAAGTCATCAAATACAGATATTGTGGCAGAGCCACCAGAACAGATATTTGTGGCATAGCCACCAGAACGCTTCCTCCATCAATATAACCCATATCCCATGCAACAGATATACATGTCATGGCAAACAACATACAGAATCAGAATATTATGCCCATATTTGAATCAAACAATCACAGTCAAGCCATTCATATCACCAACAAATATTCACAATCAAATCCGTCAACCACACAGTCCAAGTTAGCCACTTGCCCACAAGGGCAAAATAGTCATTTAACACCCTAGGGGTAAAATGGTAATTTTAACCTACGAGGGTATCTAGGTAATTCTACCCTACAGGGGTATTTCAATAATTCTACCCTACAGGGGTATTTCGGTAATTCTACCCTATAGGGGTATTTCAGTAATTCTACCCTATAGGGGTATTTCGGTAATTCTACCCTATAAGGGTATTTCTGTAATTCTACCCTATAGTGGTATTTCGGTAATTCTACCCTACAGGGGTATTTTAGTAATTCTACCCTATAGGGGTATTTCGGTAATTCTACCCTACAGGGGTATTTCAGTAATTTTACCCTATAGGGGTATTTCAGTAATTCTACCCTATAGGGGTATTTCGATAACTCTACCCTACAGGGGTATTTCAGTAATTCTACCCTACAGGGGTATTTCGGTAATTTTATCCTACAAGGGTATTTCAGTAATTCTACCCTACAGGGGTATTTCGGTAATTATATCCTATAAGGGTATTTCAGTAATTCTACCCTACAGGGGTATTTCGGTATTTCTACCCTACAGGGGTATTTCGGTATTTCTACCCTACAGGGGTATTTTAGTAATTCTACCCTATAGGGGTATTTTGGTAATTCTACCCTACAAGGGTATTCAGTAATTCTACCGTATAGGGGTATTTCGGTATTTCTACCCTACAAGGGTATTTCGATAATTCTACCCTACAGGGGTATTTCAGTAATTCTACCCTACAGGGGTATTTTAGTAATTTTACAAATCGAGGGTATTTCAGTAATTTTACAATCGACAGTGCTTCGGTAATTTTATAAACCAGGGGTACTTTGGTAATTTTACAAGTCGAGGGTATTTCAGTAATTTTGTAAACTAAAGTATTCTAAATAGGGATAACAATACGAATAGGCCTAAAGCCCATTCCCAGCCCAAATGGGCCCACACGCTCGTGTGGCCCTTTTAGCCCAAATCTAGCCACAGATATGAGATTCACCAAGTCTAGTCCAATATTTACTACACAATCAAACAACTTATCCAATTGGGCCCATATGACCCCTTTCAGCCCATCGCGGCCCAAAGTAGCCGTCCTACAGCTAGAGTAGTGAGAAATACACACCTGATAGGAGACTGGAGTTAATCCTCACTCCGAGCACTCTTAGCCGACGCCCAACCCAAACGAGCACGCCATAAAGCGAAAGGGATCAGCCAAGAAAGGTACCCTTACTCTCCTCATGGTTCTCTCTATTTAAAGCCAGCTTCGTATCCACTCTTATGTTAGCTTCCCGATGTGGGATCCCTCCATCATCAGAGTTTAAATTCAACACCAACTCTTGCCTCCTCCTGTTAGCAAAATAAATGCTCTTTGATTGCCATGAGTTTCGAACCCTGGACCTCGTTGCCAACTCTATGACGCCATCTTCCTGCCTCTTATGTGGCGCTACTTTGCCACTAGACCACAAGGCTTTTTTTGTGGCACAATTTCTCCAACAATATTCTTAAGGCCTACCTACTACACCCAGGGTTTGATTTACCTTAAACCAAAATTTTTGCCAGAGTCCAAGTTTGAACCCAGGACTTCTCCAACACTTCTCAGCACACTTAACCACTAAAACAAGCCTTCATTAACAAAATTTACATGCACAACAAAATATTATAAGTTGCCTTCAACCGCTCCCATGCTCAAGGCCCAAAACTTCTAGGCCCAAATTTAGGGTGTTACAGGTTCAGACTTTTTACAACAGTGTGAATCCCTCAACAAGGCAACTTATCGACGCAGTTACCAGTGGTACTTTAAACAACAAAAAACCTGAAGAGGCTTATGAATTTATTGAAGAGATGTCACTGAATAACTATCAGTGGGCAAGTCATAAGAACGAAGCTGACAAAAGCAGCTGGTGTTTTCAACCTCGACGCGGTCACTATGCTATCTAACCAGGTAGAACTTTTAAATAAAAAGATTGATGGTTTGTATGGTTCTACTCAGGTACATCCAGTGATAAGGTGTGATTCAAATGGAGGAAGAGTACACAACACAGATTATCCATCCTTTAACCCTAGCACCGAGGAGGAACAAATCCACTATATGGGTAACAATTCTAGACCTCAAAACCCGTATAGTAACATTTATAATGCAGGTTGGAGGAAACATCCCAATTTCTCGTGGGGTGGTCAGGGAAATCAAAGGCCACAACATCCTCTAAGTTTTCGACAACCACCATACCAACAAGATAAGAAACCGAACCTTGAAGATAAGCTTACAAAATTCATCTCGGTGTCAGAAACTCATTTTCAGAATACCGAAATAGCAGTTAAAAATCAACAAGCGTCGATGCAAGGGCTCGAAACTCAAATAAGACAGCTTGCTAAGTTGATCTCTAAATGACCACAAGGTGACCTACCAAGTAACACTGAAACTAACCCAAGGGAGCAACTTCATGCCATTACTGTGCACAATGATAAAGGGTTAGTTGAAGCTGAACCGAAATTGAGGCAAGACAATGTGAAAGATAAAGGTAAGATTGATATAAGCAATGATAAATAGAAACTAGTAATCAATGACTATAAACCTCGTGTGCCATACCCCAATGAGACAAGGAACGACCACACAGACGAAAAGTTCGGTAAATTGCTTAAATTGTTAAAAAAATTACATATTAACTTACCATTTATTGAAAATCTTTCACAGATGCCAAACACAGTGAAATTTTTAAAGGAGCTTTTGGCTAATAAACGAAAGTTAGATAATGCGTCGCATGTGGAATTAAACACAGTTTGCTCAGCCATTCTACATAATAAGATACCGAACAAGTTGAAAGATCCAAGGAATTTTACGATTCCTTGCTTAATTGGAAGTTTAAATATTAATAATAAGTTGGTTGATCTAGGGGCGAGCATTAATGTCATGCCCTATAAAATGTTTAAACTACTAGGTCTTGGGAAACCAAAACAAACTAGGATGAGCATTCAACTGACAGATAAAACAATTAGATTTCCTAGGGGTATCATTGAAAATGTGCTAGTTAAAAATTGATAAATTTATATTCCCAATTGATTTTGTTGTTCTAGACATGAAAGAGGATAATGACGTACCTTTGATTTTAGGACAGCCTTTTTTAGCAACTGCTAGGACTATCATTGATGTTGGCACAGGAGAACTAATACTTCGTGTAGGAGATGACACGATTACTCTCCAAGCTCGTGATTCGACTAAGTTATCTAGTAAGCAAGATGGCTATACAAGTTCTGTTGATATGAATAACATTTTGGCTCAAACTTCTTTTTAGGAAACCCCTAGGAAGAACGTGATGGAGCCACATTCTAGTACATGTGACAAAAACAGAACGATTCACGAAAAACGAAGACTACAAATTAATGAACTAGATGAATGGCGGACACATGTTAAGGAGAAACCAAAAGTACGAAAGGAGTCAAAGCAACGCCATGATGAGTATAGGGTGAAACAAAGAAATTTAAGGTCGGGGATAAGGTATTGTTAGATGAAAAGGACCCTCAAATTGCAAATTCAGAGCATAATACAAACGAAGCGATTTCCTTCACGGTATTGAATACTTTACCACATGGTACAGTCGAGGTAACACATACTGAATTCGGAACTTTCAAGGTAAATAATACTCAACTCAGAACCTATTTTAATAAAATTGATAGCAGAGGTGAGGAGTTTCAACTCCTCAGTCCACTGTGACCACACGAAATTGAAGTCGAGCTTAGACTCTAAATAAGCACTTCTCGGGAGGCAACCCGAGCACTAACACTACTAACTAGTTCTTTTAGCCATTTTTTGTGTTTTTTTTATGCAGGAATAGTGACCCACACTATCTGGACACACGGGCGTGTCCTTGGCCGTGTGGAAACAAGGCTAACAATCTCCAAGTATCGAGTCACACGGTCATAAATTTGATCCACACGGTCGTGTGAAGCACACGGCATGGACACACGAGCGTATCCTAGGCTATGTGAAAACTGGAGAAAATTTTTTAAATTAGTCAGAGAGGTACACAAGCAAGGCACATGGCCGTGTGTTCAGACACACGGGAATGTGGGATACCACACGGGCGTGGAAGAAGCGAACAACGAAGAACACAGCCATACGACACGACTGTTTGAACCACACGGCCTAGACACATGGGCGTGTCCCTAGGCCATGTGACGATTGGGCATTCAATTTTTGCGACAAACATAGGCTAAACTCGAGCCACACGGCCGTGTGGCCCAAAACGGGCCTCACACGACCGTGTCCCCTTTTTAACCCCCAAACCCTAATATTTCCTTCACTTTTTTCTTCTTCCTCAAAGCTTCCCCTTAGCCACCGCAGCCCTCAAACAACCCCACCCTGGCGCCCCCAAACGTCGACCCACCAGCAGCCGCCTCCCCTGCCGGCCGACCCCCTTCCCCCTTCCCTTTCCTTTCTCTTTCTTTCTTCCCCATCCTTTCTTCTTTTCCCTTCCCTTTCTTTTCCCCTTTCATCTTCTTCCTCTACCCCTAAACTTCCACCTCCATCACACGCACACCATCTCTGTCCACTGTCGTCCGCACCTCTGACCATTGACCATGGTTTCCTGTTTTACCTTTACCTCTATTTTATCTCATTTTACTTATTTACTCCTCTATTTCTTTATTTTTTTGTTATTTCTTAATTGTTATTTCATTTTGAGTTTAGTATATTTTTCGTTAATTATTTAGTTTTTGATAGTCTTCATTATTATTACTATTACTATTTAGGATTATTATGATTTTCACTTTTATTATTACTACTTTGTTTTAGTTTTCTGGCTTTTTCAAGTTTTTCTTTAGCCTATTTTATTATTATTAGTACTTATATTCTCCTATATTTGCATCCATCTGTTTAGTTAGGTGTTGTCTTATTCCTTACTGTTATTGCTATGTCCCTATTATTCTAGTTTTTACTTTCATTAGTGTTAGGGTTTACACATTTTATAACTACAGTTTTATTTTTACTTAGATTCTATTTTTTCCTTTGTCTTGTTTACTTTCATTAGTGTTGGGGTATACACATTTTAGAACTATAGTTTTATTTTTACTTAGATTCTATTTTTTCCTTTGTCTTGTGGTTAAATACTTGGTGCTATTTGACTTATGTTATTTTCAAGAACACCATGATAAACACACGAGGCAAGAAGATTGCCATCCTCGCTTCGAAAAACTGAAAGGGTCCTGGCGCAACCTCCTCGAGCGCCTCGACTTAAGCTTGTCAACCGCTGCTTCAATTCTCCTCCAGCCCACAGAACAACTTGTTTCAGCTTTTGCGCATGTGACCACTAGGTGTGGGCTGTTGTATTGATTGGGCCGCTTTGGAGCAGGTTCACCTTGCTCACCTTGTTCGATTCCATCTCGATACTGCCTTATGGGATCGGTTCTTTTCAATTATCGAGCCCATCTATTCGGAGCTAACCTTGGAGTTTTGCACTACGTTCCATCTACAGCATGTGATGAATAGACATGACGAGGTTGGTACTATCATTTTAAACTTGGTGGACTTGTAAGGCACATGAGTGTACCAGAGTTTGGAGCTACTTTAGGCCTTTACGAGGAGGAGTTCATGACTTCCGAGAATTTTTTACAACTTCACCGTCACATACACTACTCGCCCTCTTACTGTTGGACCAACCTTACGGAAAGTACTATTCCTTATAATGCAAGTCGCTCAAAGGTGACTTCTCTTCCTCTAGCACTACGCTACATCCATGCTATTTTGGCTCATACCTTGACTGGGAGGAGAAAGATCACCGGTATCGTTAGCACCACCGATGCTTACTTCTTATGGAGCATGGCGACTAGTCTTGTATTTGACTTGGCATATTTTATCGCCCTCGCTTTTCGCCACCAGACAGATCACCATAAGAGGGGCCCTATTTGCCTTGGTCCCTACGTGACTCACCTCGCTCGCCACTTCGGCCTCTTCGACACTCCAGAGATGTCATCGACACTCACACTAGTAGGCCAGATATCTCCTCAAGGAATATCTAGCATGATTCACATGAGGATGATAGAGCGAAGCCGTGGATTTGACCCTCCTCAGACAGACTCGGTCAGTCTGATGATCAGGAAGAGCCAGAGAACATTACTAATAATGTCCCTCCCCTTCATGAGGACCCACCTCCACCATCATCACAGAGTCACCACCCCACTGCTGCCACTTTGATAGATATATCCGAACGACTCACTCGATTTGAGCAGCAGTGTTTAGAGCAGTTCGACAGCATCGACGCCACTCTTCGACAGATTTGCCACCACCTCCACATCTCTCCTTCAGCACCATCGACCCACGAGGCATCTAATGATGAGGACCTTTGAGTCTCTTTATTTATTTATTATTATTATTTTCATTTAAATTTTATTTTGACTTTTATCTATTTTTTAAAACTTATGTTTTATATTTTGAACTATATTTATCTTTATGGTTTTTCTTGAGTAACCCCTTGATCCTCTTCCACAGTTGTGTTTATTTTCTTACTAGTAACTCAGACTCATGCCTTTCATTAGCCTTCTCTGCAACTCTCGCTTTCGCTATTCCAAGAATTTCATCCAAAATTCAGGACAGTTTCGCTTCTCTCCCTCTCTTTTGATATTATGCTTATATTGTTATTATCTATCTTTGTACATTGAGGGCAATGACATTTTATGTGTGGGGAGGTTATTTATGTGATTATTAGAAAATTCCTGAATTTTTATCTTGTTCTCAAATAATCTTCTCATATCACTATTAGAATGAATTTTGATTGATTTATGATTTATATTGATGTGTTTTGAATTAAATCATAGGTAATTGTGCATTGATTGTTTAAACTTTAAGACATTAGAGGATCAAGCATGATAAGTTGACTTTTGAGAATTAAAATTGCTAGGTTATTTCCCTGAATTGAGGTATTATCTTGAAGTTTTGAATTTACAAGATTGATATCAAATACCCATAACTTTCGTGAGACTTTGAGCCTTTTAGAGCATATATTCTTCTTGCTCACTTATTTTATTGGTTATGAGTGTGTCAACATTGATTTGCTATTATAGAACTTGCATCGATTATACATGTCAAGACCACATCTTTGACTTGATATACTAAGATGATAGAGGCACTTATGTTTTAACCCACTTACTCCATCAAAAGCCTACCCACATAATTGATCCCTAATGAACCCCTTTGAGCCTTAACCATTATTTCTTGATGTTCCCTTAATATTAACCCACAATTTAACCCTTTTTGATTCCTTAAGATTTCTCCCTTTTCATTGACTCCTTTTTATCGAGATTTGATTTGACTAGTTACCTAACTATGTTCGTTCATTCTAGTTGTTGAATTATTTCTTATTATGTATTACCCATTATTTCACTTGTTCTTTTTCTTAAAAAAAGTATATTTATATTCATTCAAATACATATTGTTCTAAAGAGATTGGATAAGTTAAAGTCATTATATTGAGAGAAAAGCTCATTTCATTAGTTTTGGTTAGTGTTAATTCTGGCACTTGTTTGCAATTCAGTAATTAGCTTTGTTTTTCTAAGTTTGGTAATTTATTAAATTAATCTTGATCTAACCTTATTTTTCAGCCTTCATCCACACCTTTAACCCAAGCCCCATTACAAACTTATTAAAGACCTTTTGATTTGTGTATCATCTCATTTATAGTGGTGGAGATTTGATTTTCATGCAAGTCTATGGTAATAACTTTTCATGTTTGACTATTGAGTGCTTAATTATTGAACCTTAAACACTTTGAGTGATTTGAGTGAATCATTAGTGAAGATGTCAATCTTGTCAATTTGGAATTAAAGGTGATTACTTAGATAAAGGGGGATAACTATGATTTTATGATTGAAATGCTCAATTTGGATTGTTTGAAACTTTAATGTTATTTTAGTTAAGCTCTTAACGTATGATTACTTGTGGATTATTTCGAACACTATTGATGAGAATTGTAAGTGGAGAAGAAATTATTTTAATTGTGAGTTAAGGAGTTTGATTGAGTACAAGCAAATGCTTAAGTGTGGGGATATTTGATAAACCATAATATATACATATTTTTACCCCATGCTTGGCATATTTATGGATGATTTTTCCTTGGTTTCATTGAATTTGATGCTTCTATTCCTTTAAATTCATGTTTTATACTTAGGCGAGCATTGGAAGGCGAAAAGAGCAAGAAACGGGACAAAAAAAGACAAATTGGGCCTAATTCAGTGTTTTACATGGCCTAGGCACTTTCACATGGATGATCTACACGCCCGTGTGTGACACACGGATAGACCACACGCCCATGTGTCATGGCTGTGTCGACTAAAAACCAACTCAGAATTGCACACGGCTTGTGCACCTTCACACGGGCGTGGCACACGATCGTGTCCCTATTAAACCCAAGTCTAATTCTATTCGGAAAAGGCAAATTTTGGGCTATTTTGGGCATTCCAAAGTCTATATAAACACCCTAGAAGAGGATTAAGAGGGACACAGAGAATAGAAGGCAGAAAATACTTAAGAACAGCCATTGGGATCAGCTCAGAATGAGGATCTACATCAAGGCTGAAGTTTTTCATCCAATTTTTTAGAAGTTCTTTGGGTTTTTTATGTTTTATTGTTTTCCAATTTTTGAGATGTTTTCCATTATTATGAACTAAACTCCCTAAAAACCTAGGGGAGATGAAACCTAAGACGAATCTTATTACTATTTGAATTATATGATGAATACTTGTTCTTATTCTTAATTATGATTTAATCCTTACTTTAATAATCCAGGATATTAATTCAGGTTTTTGATGTGCTTATTCAGTGGAGGAAAAGTCCCTGTTTAAGAGTAGATCATTCATAATTAAGCAGAGTTGCATACAATTCTCTTATATGAACTATGTTTCAATATTTAAGCATTTCAATTCCTTTTGCCTATACAAAAATTTTGAACCAAGCTATCAAATATCAAAACCAATTTGAACATATTTCATAATTACAAAATTCAAACCATATGGCCATCATTTCCATAACATTCGATTACCCAAGTCATAATCAAACATATTTCATTTCATATGCTGAGCATATATCAAAACATCCATTTGTATACATCTATTTCATAACAAGTTAATGATCATACCATTTTATAAACCTAAGTACAAACGCATACTAAGCCGTTTCAACCCATATCATTAGCTAAATAGCAAACATAACATTTAATAAACATTATACATGCGCTTGTTAAATCAATTTGGCCATATCTCACAGCTTAATATTCATTTGCACATAAAACATTAGGTAACTTTATAACATAACCAACTATACTTTTAACATTATCATATCATGCACATAACACCCAAAAGCCAAAAGCCAATTCTAAATACAATTACAAATCATAGCATTTTAAACATTATCACCTTATATGTATTATACCAAATCAAATTTAACCCTTTTTGGACACAAATGTTAAGTCATACCATACCTAATTCGCAAGCTAAATAACATATTTTACCATGTTATATTCATATCATAGTCAAACATCAACATTAAGTCCCTTTCTTAGGTCAATGAGACCATAAACATGCATTAGGAAGAGGTCGGGACTAAATCGAACACTTACAAAATTTTTTTGAAAATTAACAATTTCTCTTTAAGTTACAAAGGTCACGCGCCCGTGTAAACAGGCCATGTCCCTTACACAGCATTTGACATGCCCGTGTGTCTAGGCCGTGGCAAAACAGGGCATACATACTACTTATCCACACGGCCACAAGACACTTCCGTGTGTCTAGCCCGTGGTCGAAACTGACTTGGCCACACTGCCTGGCACACATCCATGTGTGTGCGACCATGTGGTCTGCCTAGGCTCATTTCGAAATGGCCCTCAAGCAACACGGCAGAGACACACACCCGTTTCCCTGCCTGTATGGGCAAAAATAGGCCATTTACAAGACCAATATGCCACCCATTTGGGTCATCCCTACAATTCCAAAATCAAGCATCATATACCACTTTTTCAACCAATTTCAATCTCAAAACATACACCATTCAAGTCATGTAATCATCAATCTGTTTCATGCTTAATATCTATACTAAAACATACCAAAATCATACGCCAAATTCATTCAATCATACATTACCAACAACCCAATTTCTTATCCATCTTCTTGCCAAACTTATACCAAATTTAACAATTAAGCACATACCAAATTGACCATTTCATTTAATCATTCATATGCATCAAATCATACCATTTTCTCATCACATAAACCATAACAAAACCAAACCATATTCACATCCATTATCAAGCCATATCACTTGGCAAAACATATATTTACATCTTAAAACGTACTCACATACTTATAGCCTATACATGCCACATAATGAAATTTGAAAGCATTTATTTACCGAAGTGAAAACTGGATAGTGTGATGAGATATCCTACGACTTCCAACCTCAGCAAGTCTTCGAAACTCTATAAACATAGGAAAAACACACATAGTAAGCATTATAAGCTTAGTAAGCCATAGGCAAATAAATCAACTCAATGATATATATAATTCAATTTAACTAGGCTAAATTTAACAAAAATTAACCACATATACCTTCATCATACTCATAAATTCATATGATTACATTAAGTAACCTCACTTACCTCATTTCTCAGTGAACATATAAATCTCATACATACTTGATTCATCTAGCTCATTTTTTCATACTCACTTGCACAAAAGCACATCCCAATCTCATAAATTACATCTATTTTACTTACTCATAATTCATTTTCATACAGTCATTATTCATTGTCATGTATTTCACATATAGTCAATTAAAACATACTCACTTTTCAATTCTGAATTACATAAACAGATCACACGTACTTGAATTGGATACATTTTTTACATAATCATTCATTTCTCGATATTGCCTTTCAAACCATTTGGAATCAATAAGGATACTCGGATAACTCGAAAAGCTCGTACAATGCCAACGTCCCAGATGTGGTCTTACATGTAATCAAATATGGATGCCACTATCCCTACAGGGTCTTACACGAACTCATATACAATGCCAATGTCCTAGACATAATCTTACACGTAAATCAAAAATCGATGCCAACGTCCTAGACATGGTCTTACATGAAATCACATATCAGAATCCTATGTCATGACATATGTATCCTAACTATTCCTAAGGTTCGTATGGGACTTTCGGACATCGTAAATTGATCGATTCAAGCTCGTAACTATTACTCCCATGCTTAATTCAATTCGGCATATGCATATACACAAGTAATAATTCAATTTGGCACTATTAAAATATATACAATTGAATTTACCGACACTTATTTACTTATGAACTTACCTTGTACAGACACGAACAGACCGGAACGATTATTCGATAATTTTCTACTTTTCCCGATCCAAATCCAATTTCCTCATTTCTTAATCTTAATTTGATCTCCAAGGTGACAAACCTTAAACAAAGAAAATAGCTTCTTATTCTTTCTTACATTCGGCCAACAAGATGATAAACATGCATATTTACTTTATGTTTTATTTAATTAGATATTAATGCATCATTTACCTTTTTAACCTTTATAAATTAATATGAAAATTTCATAATGGTTGTCCTTTACAGTCCATATCATTATTCAATGGCCAAATTTAACTTTAAGTACTTCAAAATTAAGAAACCATAGCAAATAAGCACCTTAACTTATAGCATGCTAATTTTGCATTTAACGCGATTAAGTCCTTTTATCAAATCGGACACTCAAACGATAAAATTTTCATACGAGAATTTCACACATATCAATTCACATACTTTAAGCATGGAATATAATATCAAAATATTTTTTTGACTCAGATTCATTGCCCCAAAACCACTATTCTGACTAGGGTCTAAACCGAGCTATCCCTGAAAATCTTACCAAAAAGTAGATTAAGGAATTGCTTCCAAACAATACATTTCAAATTCACACATAACTTCGGATTCCAATCTCTTTAATCTCACAATTGAAATTTTGATCTGTCTTCCACTATACTGTATCGAATTACTTTCATTTTCTGCTTAATTTCTCTGATGATATTAATCTCGTGAATCATTTTCTCATAAAGTTCGGTCCAGAAACAACGAAGTTCGAAAACTACAACCATACAATACCTCATACAATGTCGTTTTTATAATCACATGATAGCTTATCAAATAGCAATAATCTTTCTTAGTTGGTTTCAAACTCTAAAACATAGGGACAAATAAATATTTTGAGAATTTTCAAAACAACCTCTTACTCACAGCTTACTGTAGTTTCTCCCAGAATTACCATATAAATTTTTAGATTTTAATCTGAAACAATGATGACTGGCACTATGTGCAAACTGACAGTCTCTGAAACAATAACTCAGCTGATTTAACAAAAGAGAAATCTATGCGTACAGAAAGACTTATTCAGATAGTTAACAATAATTTAGATAACATCTATCCTTTTTCAGTGATAAGAGATAATCTCGATGCAAAATTCATCAAAATTCTATTTCCTTATTACTCAGATATAAAAACATGCTGAAATAGTCCTGAAGACGCTTAATAATTAACTTTAACTTGTTTATATCTCAGACATTTAACACGAGGAAAGAAGTATTACGTTTTATACCCATTTATTGATACCACTTTCTCAAATTATCATGCATCTTGTTACTCCTATATGAACAGCCTAACTGACACTGTGAGCCTCTTACAATAATGGTTATACAATCTTAGATTTTCTTGGTTTACACACTCTATTTCAAAGCAACAAGCAATCATCAATTTCACATCTAAAATTCTGAATCAGAAATCAATTTATGCTGAACCCTTTTTTAACTTATAATTTGATAACACATTTCTAAGTTTCACGAATTCACTTAATAAGCATCAATTTAACTTCTAATCCAGCTAACATATAATCATCCACTGATAAGATCAATCACGTATTCATCGCTCGTAAAGCACACAAAAGTTTCTTATTCAGATCATTCGAAACTATAATAATTTCTCCCAGATAATAATATTTACTTACAGACTCAAAATTTTTTCGACGATTCGAACTAGCTCAGTTGTGCCAAGTTCGAATCTAGCTCTACAACGTCAAACATTTTAAACTTTTGTAATCATCAAATATGTTACATAACTCTTTTCATGTAGCTTTAACCGTATGGAATTACATGATATCTCTATACACTCTATTATTAAAACACACTTCAAATCGTTCATTGACACATGATTAAAGATCATAATTTTTTTTCATCAAATTAGACTGAACCAGTATTGATGTTTCGGTTGACAATATCTCCGTGCAAAAGGAAAACTTCAACAATCGAACTAACTTTAATTTACCACAACATTTTCTAGATAGAATTGTTCCGATAGATATAATTCTGTATCAAGTCTTCAAGAATACGAATTCTTCCTCCAAACTATCCCTCAATTCACACATGTGCATTCAAAGTTTATTTTCAATCCAGTGGATAGATTCAAACGCACCTAATTAACTATTCAATCAAATAATTTAGATTAGACTAAACTACTGAGTCGGTCTTTTCGAAGAAATATTTTCCTCTCGTTAAAAGGATAACCTAGACATATCATTATACAAATGCCACAATCATCCAATAAAGATCATAATGTCATAATAAGACGACGTCTTACACATAACAATAGATAATAACCCAGCTGTTAATAAAGTATTTGAACCCAAAAGAAAATCAAATATGATTTGAACATCAACCAATGTAGAAGCACAACTTTTTATAACTCTGATAACGGTACTGCAGTACTTCCCAAATTTTAGAATAGAAATTATGATTATAGCAGATATAGCCATTTCTGTCAAATAAATATCTCTTATAGATAATCATATAGAATCATAAGAAAACCAGAATAGTGAAATTTTCAACACCTGTAGCTACACAGAATATCAGAAAATTACAACCCATATAGAATGATATCAACTCCAATGATATCCCAGAAAATGTCCAGAAAGAATAATATCACTCATAAATACTAGAATCCACAGTAACAGAAGCGATATAATCTTCACATATTTTTGATAGAACAATAGCCAGCAGAAACAGAGTATTAGCATCATACAGATTTCACTGTCGACTTTCATGTCGACACAATGGAATAAATACTAGAGAAAGACATAGCAATGTTGAACATAACTCAAACAGACCAACGATACTTTCATCTATTAGCATGTTTAGCTAATGTTTTCATACGATAAGAATTCCTTCTGAAACTAAACAGTCACATATACTTCTGCGGATAAATGTACACATAGATTGTCCAGAAGAAGTCATAGTAACTGGCCGACTATAACCACTACACTCAACCATCAATATAATTCAAACATTATTCAACTATCTAATTCTGTCATGATTAAGTTCATATTATCCCATCAATAACAAAAATCAATCTAGAGAAGCTTCCAGTTAATACATTCCTTAGATAACTTACCTGAATAGGTCATTTAATCGAAGTTAACTTCTTCTGTAACAGTGACTTTACATAATCTGAATAGTCTCCAGAGCTATCCAATATCTCTTTTAATACTGTCTTCATTTGCTGATTCATTCACTTTTTTGACCACATTATTAATCTTCCGAACACGGACTTCTGTAACTCCACACTCATAAACTTATTCAACAAATCTTACAGATTTCATTTTAACATTTCACTAATAGGGGGTGAGGGTAGTAAAGCCTCAAATTTAACTTACACATAAATGCACATAACACATACTATCATAAATAGCCAGTTCATTTCTAATTTCACATTCTCAAAGCATTTAATAAGCTTTTACTCACTTTTTTACTTATCACATAGTTCATATGCCAACTCAAATTACTAATTCACAATCAAAGTATTTCAGATAGCACTCATAACTCAAAAATCATATATCATATGCTCATATAATTATAACATTTATCAATAACAAAATGTCATACTCTTAACATTTATCAATAACAAAATGTCATACTCTTTGATCCATACCTTTATGATTTTCAACTCATAATCAACATATTTTTATTCAAACATTTGAGGATAAATTATGTACTATCAGAATTAGCTCAGATGGAAAACTTTTCTGTCTCATCAAAATAATTTTTTTCAGAGTCGAGAGATATCACACTATCGCAAGTTAAATGTGGCATGTATAGTTAGACTCACATACGCTATGTTAGTCCTAAAACCAACTAAACCATAGCTCTGATACCAACCAAATGTAACACTCCTAACCCGTATCTGTCACCCAACTAGGGTTAAGAGGCATTACCAGACAATCGAAACATAGTTCAGAACTGACATTCTTTACAATTCATGCACCCAGTAATGCATTCTCCTTTATAATTTTTTTTCTAAAATAAATTAATAAAGCAACCTCTTATTCATAAAATCAAATTCGTATATTTGAATCACATAGCCAGCCACACAAATTATGCTTTATCGAACATTCTCTTATATGAACTATGTTTCAATATTTAACCATTTCAATTCCTTTTTCCTATACAAAAATTTCAAACCAAGCTATCAAATATCAAAACCAATTTGAACATATTTCATAATTACAAAATTCAAACCATATGGCCATCATTTCCATAACATTTGATTACCCAAGTCATAATCAAACATATTTAATTTCATATACCGAGCATATATCAAAACATCCATTTGTATACTTCTATTTCATAACTAATTAACGATCATACCATTTTATAAACCTAAGTACAAATGCATACTAAGTCGTTTCAACCCATATTGTAACACCCCTAACCCGTGTAACACCCTAAACCCGACCTGGACGTTTTGCTTGAATCTGGTGATGTCATATTGAAGTGTTTTTTGCAAAGTACGATATTGTAAAAACCCATTCTCAAGTTATCCTCTTTTTGTGTTCTTATAGAGGCTTGTTTAGTTTAAAACTCAAGTCGTTTAGCAAAATGCTAATCATATTAAAATTGTTATTACTTTTTAAAACATTGTTTGTTGCGGAAGCTTTTAAAATATGTCGCGTAAACGTGGTGGTTTAGGAAAAACATTTATCTTTTTGAAAACACGCGTCTTATCCTATTGCTAGTAGTTATAAACCCAAGAAAATAAAAACCCAAATTTAAGATAAAATCCATAGAGGCCTTATTACATAAACAAATACCTAAATTAAATTACTTATAAATTAAAAATCAATAAGAAAGCAAGTGCAGTTGTGTGGCCACCATTGAGTCCCTCGCAGCACTGATCCGCCTAAGGCTGGGGATCACCTATACAGTTAAACAAATGGGTGAGTTTACGAAAACTCAGTGTGTAATCCCATATAAGCAAACAGTCAGAAAACAAGCACATTTGGGCCTAAGCCTTTTTTAGTAACAATTACAATATCAGTTTAGGCTTTAGCCCATCTCAATACAGAAAAAGTCATATGTTCGGGCCTTGGCCCATTGCAGTAACAGTAAACAATGCAGTAATAGTAACAGTGCAGTAACAGTAAACAGTATGCAAGTTCTACCCATCCAGCCTCTATAGTCCATCTCCGTCCAACCCTACACTCCATGTGGGGACAAAATTAACCCACTCATCCTTACACTCCATGTAGCACCGGTTGCGGCACTAAAGAGTATTTGCAGTAGAGCTGCCAGTATAATTCGCTTAGAGCCATCAGTGATTTGCAGCAGAGCTGCCAGTACAGTACACTTCCTCCAATCATATAAAAACCCATCCCCATGCAATACATCATGCAACATGTCATAATATTATACATGTATTCAATACAGTTACAATAACATGCTAAAATATAAACATACATCACATAGGGGTAAAACAGTCATCTTACTATAAAAGGGCAAAACAGCCATTTTACCCTATAAGGGCAAAACAGTCATTTTACCTTAGAAGCGTAAAATAATCATTTTACCAATTAGGGGTCCAGGCACACTTACCGACCCAACAGTAGGTCTACAGTCATCTCGGGTGACCCATGCAACCTTAACAGTTAAACTGTGAAAATGGGCCCATGACCCATATTGTGTGATCATGTGGGCCCACACGCCCGTGTGGCCCACAAAGCCCAGATGTGGCCTTGGCCATGTGGATAACACAGCCTGGCCCAATAATCTCTACACATCCATGTGGTTTACCCATGTGGGGTCCATAGGCTCGTGGGGCTCATGGCTCATGTCAGCCAAACATGGCCCAAAACGGCCTAAGCCCGCGAAGTCATTCATGGCGGCCTTTACGATCAAACCCCCACGTTTATGCATTCAATTTACCATACGAGCGATCGTACACCCGTGTAGTGATAATAGTCACATTTGTCGGCTTTTGTTGAGTAACGAATAAGGGTAGTGTTTTACACAAATTATTTGTAAAGATCGCAACCATGAATACCCTAACAGCTATAATACACAATAATGATTCCCTTACTGCTTCAGCATCGCTCAAATCACTACAGTCGATTATCAATTACCTAAAAAAAACTAGGCCTCCAAAATGCAAAAAGAAGAGACCATAAGCCAAAATCTCGAAACGTTACCTTCACTACACCAACAGGTTTCGCACAACACACACGATGATTAGAGATCACCAGTCCTCTGAAGAGAACCTATCACCAACAAAAGAACTAACAGTCATTTCTACAACTGAGTGATTACAATCGAACTTAAATAGCCGAAGAAGTTAACAGAACAACATCAACCTACAATGGTACTTACGAACCTGTGATATCATATTAATAAAAATAATCCATAATGAATTCGTATCAAGGTTAACCCAAAAGCGACTAACCTCCCACCTTCAAAATATGGACTGAATCTTGCACCCAAATAAATCTCTGATTAATTCCCACGAGTGTTTGAAAACTTCTCCCTAATGTCATGTAAGAGACATATCAAAGGGAAGTCATCAAAAGAAATGAACTACTTACAAAGACTTATTAAAACTTAAAGATTGAAATTGGGAAGACTTGCTTTTGGAAAAACCTTAAGCAATGGAACGATGAGGAGAAAAGAACAAATACAGAAAAAGAGAACACGAAGAAAGAACTTAGTGCAACTTCGGCAAAAGAAAGTAACAAAATGATGAATAGTAGAGTGGAAGGCAGAAGAACTATCGTCAATTTCTTTCCTGGAAGTAAGAGGAGCCGAATTTCTTTGAAGCGAGATAACTAAAAGGAAAATAAAAAAATAAAATCCCTCTAAATCTTCCTAAAAATTAGCAACTTCATCCCCCACACTTCTCAACCACTCCAACCGCCTACTAGTATTAGAATTTCACTAACACACAACCACTTACATGGCCACAAGTACAAATAAATCCTTCGCTCGCACAAAGACTCATACTCTTGACCCTTTGCAACAACAACACTCCACTTAACCACTAGACCAACCGGCCCATTCTGACATATCTTTATCCATATTTATTTATAAGCCTAGTAGCTAAAGACAAGGGTTTAGTCCTTAAAAACAAAACTTTTTGCACATGCCTAGGCTTGAACCCAGGACTTCTCAGACACTTCCCAGAACACTTAACCACTGAAGCAGATACACAGTTGTGTCACTTTCTTGCACAACTAAACATTTATGTACAGTCTCCTAACTGTTCCCATGCTTAAAATAGAATACTACTAGGCCCAAATTTGGGCATTACAATTCACCCCTCCTTAAAGAAATTTTATCCCCGAAATTTCCAACTATCAAATCAGTCGTATAACACAGACTACACCGTAACGCTCCCGCTGCACACTCTAATTCTAAAACACTACCACATTTAACCTGAATGATTCCAGTACAGTCTATAGATAGACTGGAACAATGCGCTCAGCCGCACGATCATGAGAACCAGCTCGAGCACCTCTCTGGCCTCCTCCGCAGCCTCTTGTACCCCTTTTGCGAGTACCTCCGTTGTTTATTATCAAATTGCATTTCTATCTTATTAACAGTTTTATCCATCAGTTTATAGTTCCAATGTTTATTAACAGATATTTTATGAAAAATATTATCAGTAATTTAGAGTTTTGTTTTCGCCAATCCCAGCTTCCTACAGTTTTTAGTATACACTACTAAAGAGTTTGCAGTACAATATACAACCTAAAGTAGTCTCAGTAATCCTACCTACGGCAGTTTCAGTCAAAAATCAAAAAACAATTTTTAGAGAGAACTTACAGGATCAACGCAAAGACTCGGTGTACCACACATTCAGTATAACATTTCCAAATATTTCAAATCATTTGAAATAGTTCGTTTTCGAAATTTCAAGTTTTAAAGAAACCCAAATCCACAGCCGAGTTTTGCAACTTGAATCTATACCACAAAGTGTAACACCCCAAACCCGGCCTGGACGTTATGGTCGAATCTGGCGATGTCAGACTGAAGTGTTTTTCGTAAAGTAGGATATTGTGAAAACCCATTCTCAACTTATCCTCTTTGTGTGTTCTTATAGAGGTTCGTTTAGTTTAAAACTCAAGTCGTTTAGCAAAATGCTAATCATATTAAAATTGTTATTACTTTTTAAAACATTGTTTGTTGCGGAAGCTTTTAAAATATGTCGCGTAAACATGGTGTTTTAGGAAAAACATTTATCTTTTTGAAAACACGAGTCTTATCCTATTGCTAGCAGTTATAAACCCAAGAAAATAAAAACCCAAATTTAAGATAAAATCCATAAAGGCCTTATTACATATAAATTAAAAATCAATAAGAAAGCAAGTGCAGTTGTGTGGCCACCATTGAGTCCCTCGTAGCACCGATCCGCCTAAGGCTAGGGATTACCTGTACAGTTAAACAGATGGATGAGTTTACGAAAATTTAGTGTGTAATCCCATATAAGCAAACAGTCAGAAAACAAGCACAGCCTGGGCCTAAGCCCTTTTTAGTAACAGTGACAATATCAGTTTGGGCTTTATCCCATCTCAATACAGAAATAGTCATGTGTTCGGGCCTTGGTCCATTGCAGTAACAGTAAACAGTGCAATAACAGTAACAGTACAATAATAGTAAACAGTGTAGTAACAGAAAATAGTATGCAAGTCCTACCCATCCAGCCTCAACACTCCACTTTGTCCAACCCTACACTCCATATGGGGATAAAATCAACCCACCCATCCCTACACTCCATGTAGCACCGGTTACGGCATTAAACAGTATTTGCAGTAGATCTGCCAATATAATAGGCTTAGAGCCATCAGTGATTTGCAGCAGAGCTACCAGTACAGTACACTTCCTCCAATCATATAAAAACCCATCCCCATGTAATGCATCATACAACATGTCATAATATTATACATGTATTCAATACAGTTACAATAACATGCTAAAATATAAACATGCATCACATAAGGGTAAAATAGTATACTATAAAAGGGCAAAAGAGTCATTTTACCCCATAAGTGCAAAACTGTCATTTTACCTCATAAGGCCAAAATAGTCATTTTACCAATTAGGGGTCCAGGCACACTTACCGACCCAACAGTAGGTCCAAAGTTGTCTCGGGCGACCTGTGCAACCTTAACAGTCAAGTAGTGAAAATGGGCCCACGTCCCATATTGCGTGATCATGTGGGCCTACACACCCGTGTGGCCCACAAAGCCCAGATGTGGCCTTGGCCATGTGGATAATACAGTCGGGCGCAATAATCTCCATACATCCATGTGGTTTATCTGTATGGGGCCCACAAGCCCGTTGGGGCCCACACGTCCCATGTTAACCCAACATGGCCCAAAACGGCCTAAGCCCACGAAGTTGCTCATGGTGGCCTCTACGATCAAATACCCACGTTTATGCGTTCAAATTACCACACAAGCGAGCGTACGCCAGAGTAACGATAATAGTCACATTTGCCGACTTTTGTCGAGTTACGAATAAGGGTCTAAATCGGGCTGTTACACATATCATTAGCTAAATAGCAAACATAACATTTAATAAACATTATAGATGCGATTGTTAAATCAATTTGGCCATATCTCGCGGCTTAATATTCATTTGCACATAAAACATTAGGTAACTTATAACATAACCAACTATACTTTTAACATTATCATATCATGCGCATAACACCCAAAAGCCAAAATCCATTTCTAAATACAATTACAAATCATAGCATTTCAAACATTATTACCTTATGTGCATTATACCAAATCAAATTTAACCATTTTTGGACACAGATGTTAAGTCATACCATATCTAATTTTCAAGCTAAATAACATATTTAACCATGTTATATTCATATCATAGTCAAACATCAACATTAAGTCCCTTTTTTAGGTCAATGAGACCATAAACATACATTTGGAAGAGGTCAGGATAAACCAAACACTTACAAAATTTTTCGAAAACTTAACAATTTTTTCTTAAGTTACAAAGGTCACACGCCAATGTAAACAGGCCGTGTGCGTTACACGGCTTTTGACACGCCCGTGTGTCTATCCCATGGCAAAATAAGGCATACATACTGAATTATCCACACAGCCACAAGACAGTTCTGTGTGTCTAGCCCGTGGTCAAAACTGACTTGGCCACACGGCCTGGCACATGTTCGTATGTGCACGATCATGTGGTCTGCCCAGGCTTATTTCGAAATGGCCCTCGAGCAACACGGCAGAGACACTCGCCTGTGTCCCTGCCTGTGTGGGAAAAAATAGGCCATTTGCAAGACCAATATGCCACCCATTTGGGTCCTCCCTACCACATTTTCAACCAATTTCAATCTCAAAACATACACCATTCAAGTCATGTAATCATCAATCTATTTCATGCTCAATATCTATAACAAAACAAACCAAAATCATACGCCAAATTCATTCAATCATACATTACCAACATCTCAATTTCTTAGCCATCTTTATGCCAAACTTATACCAAATTTAACAATTAAACACATACCAAATTGACTATTTCATTTAATCATTCCTATGCATCAAATCATACCATTTTCTCATCACATAAACCATAACAAAACCAAACCATATTCACATCCATTATCAAGCCATATCACTTGGCAAAACATATATTTACATCTCAAAACATATTCACATACTTATAGCCTATACATTCCACAAAACCGAATCTCAAAGCATTTATTTACCGAAGTGAAAATTAGATAGTGTGATGAGGTCTCCTACGACTTCCAACCCGAGCAAGTCATTGAAACTCTATAAACATAGAAAAAACACACAGTAAGCTTTATAAGCTATGAAAGCCATAAGAAAATAAATCAACTCAATGATATATATAATTCAATTTAACTAGGCTGAATTTAACAAATCTTAACCACATATACCTTCATCATACTCATAAATTCATATGATTACATTAAGTAACCTCATTTACCTCATTTCTCAATGAAAATATAAATCTCATACATACTTGATTCATCTAGCTCGTTTTTTCATACTCACTTGCACAAAAGCACATCCAAATCTCATACATTAAATCTATTTTACTTACTCATAATTCATTTGCATACATTCATCATTCATTGTCATGTATTTCACATATAGTCAATTAAAACATACTCACATTTCAATTCCGAATTACATAAACAAATCACACGTACCTGAATCGGATACATTTTTTACATAATCATTCATTTCTCGATATTGCCCATCAAAGTGTTCGAAATCAATAAGGATACTCGGATAAATCGAAAAGCTTGTACGATGCCAACATCCCAGACGTGGTCTTACATGTAATCAAATATCGATGCCACTGTCCCAGACAGGGTCTTACACAAACTCATATACGATGCCAATGTCCCAGAAATGGTCTTACTCGTAAATCACAAATCGATGCCAATATCCCAGACGTGGTCTTACACGAAATCACATATCATAATCCTATATCATGACATATGTATCCTAACTATTTCCATGGTTCATACGTGACTTTCGGATATCGTAACTCGATTGATTCAAGCTCGTAAATATTGCTCCCATGCTTAATTAAATTCGGCATATACATATACACAAGTAATAATTCAATTTGGAACTATTAAAATATATACAATCAAATTTAACGACATTTATTTACGTATGAACTTACCTCTTACAGACACGAACGAACCGGAATGACTCTTCGATAATTTTTGACCTTCCCCGATCCAAATCCAATTTCCTCATTTCTTGATCTTAATTTGATCTCCAAGGTGCCAAACCTTAAACAAATAAAATAGCTTCTTATTTTTTCTTACATTCGGCCAGCAAGATGATAAACATGCATATTTACTTTATGTTTTATTTAATTACATATTAATGCATCATTTACCTTTTTAACCTTTATAAATTAATATGAAAATTTCATAATGGTTGTCCTTTACCATCCATATCATTATTCAATGGCCAAATTTCACTTTAAGTACTTCAAAATTAAGAAACCATAGTAGATAAGCACATTAACTTATAGCATGCTAACTTTGCATTTAACGCAATTAAGTCTTTTTACCAAATTAGACACTCAAACGATAAAATTTTCATACGAGAATTTCACACATATCTATTCACATACTTTAAGAATGGAATATAATATTAAAATATTTTTTGACCCGAATTCGTAGTCCTGAAACCACTGTTCTGTCTAGGGTCTAAACTAGGCTGTTACAGCTGCTTTTGCCCCCTCACTTCGGACTTCAGATGCGAGCTTTTTACTACCACTAGATGTAGCTCGCTGCACGGAAGCTTGAGCAACGCTTTCAACTTTCTCAGTCTCAGCTCTAGCTTGGTTGGAAGACATTACTATATGAAAATACATTTAAAAGTGGTCAGGAGATATCACACTATCAGAATTTATATAATGGCATGTATAGTCGAAGTCGTACTCGCTACGTTAGTCCGAGAATCAGCTAAATCATAGCTCTGATACCACTATATGTAACACCCCTAACCCGTATCCATCGTCGAAATAGGGTTTCAGAGTATTACCGAAACATTCAGAATATTTTTCAATTAATTTATGTAAATTACTATTCATTTACTGATATCATACATATTGTCCCTTATACGGACCCTCGAGGCCCAAAAAGAGTGTTGGAATCAAACCGAGAACTCAGGGAATTTTTTTCAAAATTCTAAAAATTTTCCTAGGTACAAGGATCACACGCCCGTGTGGTCTAAGGGCACGCCTATGTGGTAAAGCCGTGTACTATACACACCCGTGTCCCTAACCGGTGTAACTCTCTGACTTTTAAAGCATGAAGAAATTGAAGTCACATAGCCAAGTCACATGCCCTTGAGCTAGGCCGTGTGGTGAATTTTTATTTTATAAATTTAGGTGAAGATTTCACACGGCCATGTAACAGGGGGCACACGGCCAAATTCGGCCTTTTCTAATTTTTCCATGGATGAGTCATTAAGATGAGTCATTAAAATATCTACTAACTACTCTTCAATGGTCTAATTACCATATAAGGACCTTATGTTTTGGATTCTATAACTATTTGATACCTGTAGCTACTAGAATCCAACTTTTGCATTTTATGCAATTTAGTCCTTTACCTAATTAACCACACAATCGATAAAATTTTCGTATCAAAATTTTCATGTGACCTTCCTATCATGATGCCAACCATAAAATAAAATAAATTTATTTTATTTTTAACTCAGATTTGTGGTCCCGAAACCATTTTTCCAACCTCATCGAAATTGTGCTGTTACAGTGGAGAAAAATATCCATGCTTAATTTTTCTAATCATAGCCCGATGTTGTGACACTGCCTTCATATTTTGGATACTTAGGCTTTGAAGTCCAGTGTTGTGACATACTTCTCAGAGTCACGACACTACAGTCATCATTCACCTTCTTAGCCCAAAAATAATGTCCTACACACTTGATAAAGCCATTAGATCCTAGGCCCATAGTGGCCCATTAGGTCATAACATAACACAAAATTGTGTAAAAACACTTATTTTGCATAAATTAAACATAAAGTAATAAAAATGAAGACTGAAATAAAAACATATAAAAATACTAGAAAACAAGCTTCTTAAGTACCGAAAAGACCTTAATTTACCACAATGAATTGTGGCATATCATGAAATTACTAAGCATTCAAAATGCTTACCTAGCTGTTATTCCTTTTCTGTAGATTATTAGTTTGCAGAACACATTGTTTGGATCTGTAACGCCCCGAATTTGGATCTGTAACACATTGATTGTAGAATTTGGTTTTGAGTAGGGGTGCAGTTAGGAGACTACACATAAATATCTAATTGTGTAGGAAAGTGACACAATTGAGTGTTTGGCTTAGTGGTTGTGTGCTCTGGAAGTGTCTGGGAAGTCATGGGTTCAA
Source organism: Gossypium hirsutum (assembly GCF_007990345.1). Lineage (NCBI taxonomy): Eukaryota > Viridiplantae > Streptophyta > Magnoliopsida > Malvales > Malvaceae > Gossypium > Gossypium hirsutum. The sequence continues at coordinate 18,239,395 of NC_053436.1, forward strand.
GTCTTGGCTTCTAAAAAATTTTGGTTTTTAAGGATAAAACCCCTATCTTTGGTCAGTAGGGTTGTAAATAAAATTTGGCAAGGTATGACACAAGAAAGCATATGGTCTAGTGGAAATGGCGTTATAAGTGTGGCAAGAAGGTCTAAGGTTCAAATCCCTGCTTGCGCAAATGGGGATTATTTTTGTTGGTGGCTTTGGGAGGAAGTTGTGTTTGACCGAAACACCAAGAATTTGAACTGGTTTGAATAGTATTGTTGTTGGCCGAATTTAGGGAGTAAAAAGGGGGATTTTTCAAATGTTTGAATTGGTGGACGGGAGAAAACTTAGGAGAAATTTGTGGAAGGGATCCAGTAGTAAGGGAGAGTGAGTTGGTTGCCAAAAATAGGTCTCTTCTTATGCAAAATTTGGTCACTTGTGCTCTTAGTGCCATAAGAGTGTTGTAGTTTTAGGGGTTCTCTGAACGATTATCTTTTACTCTTTCTTTTTCGGGTATTGTTCTTTTTGTGGCCGAATATCAGTTGTGACCACTCGGGAATTTTGGATTGCTCTTCTTTATCGTGTTTTCTTAGGCGGCTTCTCCTCTTTTTCCCCTTCCTTCTCCTCTTGAATATCGACGTTGTTCTTTTCTTTGTTCACATTGGTTTTATGTGCCGAATACTTTTCCTTCTATAGCCAAACTTTGTTTCGTTCTATCGATCTTCTTTCTAGTCTCTATTGTCGATTCTCTTTTTACTTCTCTCTCTCTCTCTCCCTTTCATACAATCACTTTTGCGTTGGAAAGGCATCAGTTGATAAGTCTCTATTGACTTTGTTTTTCGACTAGTTTTCCTTTTCTCCCTAAATGTCATTTTTATCACTTCTTCCTTTGATCACGGTACTTGCTGTTTTGGGTTGTAGTATCGCTAACGGAGTGAGGGAGTTCGTTTGGATTCTAAGAACAATCGTAATCTTCCTCTCGTCTCTCATTTTAAGGTAACACTGTTCGTTGGTGTTTTATTAATTGAGGCACTTTGGTTTGGGGTTCTTGAACTTGGCCGAATATCCATGTCTCTTAGGGTGGTTGTGCGATGTTTAATCCTTATGTAAGCAGTATGTTCAAGAGTTTGCTGTCTGCAGATAATCATCAAGTGACTAATATCGATTTTTTTCGGTGTTCTAAGCAGGCTATAACCACTTTTGTTCAAGCAAGGCATTAGTAAGTAGTCTCTTGGAACAAGTTTCAGTTAGGGTTCTTTTAAACGCGTATATTAGATTTTAACCAAGGTTTCTGTTGTGTTAGGCGGAGTGTATGGGCTAAGTCATTCGTTTCCGCAACCAGGTGTGTACATACACCACATTAACTCCAGATCAGCAAATCCTGAAATGTCGAAATGTCGAAATGCCAAAAAGCTGAAAGAACGGCAAGGGGTACCACACGATCGCGCGAACGTACGTGTGGAAAATCTGATACAATAGTAGAAGCCACCATGAGCGAACTCATGGACTATGGTCGTTATGGGCCGAGTTGAGCTGTTCGGGCCCAATGGGCCTGTAGGCCCTAGATGTGTAAAACTTACCAATAGGTGGGAAAACGTTGGACCAACCGTGTCACTCACATGGCTTGGATCAAAATCGAGCTTGGTGACCAAATGGGTCGTGTGGGCCTATGGGTCTACTTAAATGGGATTTGGGCCCAATCGAACTATTTGATTGCTAAAGGTTGCACGGATTTTGCGAGACGACTGTGAACCTACTGATGGGTCAGTAAGTGTACTTAGATCCTCATTTACGAAATGACTGTTATGCCCCGAAAGGTAAAATGACTAAAATGCCCCTACATGTTGTATAAATGTTATTATATGTCATTTATGATATGTTTGCTTTCATGTGATATTATGCTACATGAGGGAACAGAATCATTGATTTGGAGGAAGTATATGATTTGTTAAGGTCGCATGGTTGCTTGACAACTATGGGTCCACCGACAGCTTAAAGCCATTACGTGATTGGCAGCTCGGCTGCGAAATTGGTTAGCGCTGCAACCAATGCTACAACAAGAGTGTAGGGATAGGTGGGTCGATTAAATCCCCATAGGAGTGTAGGGTTGGACAGGATATAGAGTGCAGGGTTGGTTGGGTATTTGTGCATTGCATAATCTGATTCTGATTATGACATGGGCTCAGGCCCAACTGAGGCTACTATGGGTTAAGGCCCAAGTGCCACCTTTATTGTAATGGGCTTAGGTCCAAATTGATGTGATGCATGCTTTTTGATCGATGAGGATTGTACACATTGAGTTTTCGTAAACTGACCCCTCTCTTTTAAATTTTTTTCAGGTAATCTTCAGTAGACGGTTCGACACATGGGAGGACTCGGAGGTGGCCACACTACGAACAGCTTTAAATATTCGTATTTTCTTTTACATTACTTAAATTACTTTCTCTTTGGGTTTTGATGTAATAAGGCATTTTCTCTAATTTTCTAGCTTTTAATTTTGGGGTTTTTAACTATTATGATTAATTTATGTTAAAAGTAGAGCGCGGTTTTCCAAAATGATATTTGTTTTCATAACATCATGTTTTCGCAACATTGTTGAAATGCTTCCGCAACAAACATGTTTTTTTACGAGTAAGACTGGTTTAAAATGGTTAACAAATAATTAAGTTGACTTTAGAATTAAACAAATGGGCTTTTATCTTTCAAGCGAGATTTATTAATCAGGCTAAGTTTTTTTAAAAAGCATTTAATGTGACACACCAAATTCAGCCATAACATCTAGGCTAGGTTTAGGATGTTACATTTAGTGGTATCAGAGCCAAGTTGAAAAACTCAGGCTATGAAATGGGCTTTTAACTTTTGGGATTTTAAAGTTGCCTATAAATGATTTTGAAGTAAGGATTTTATTGTGTGGTTCACCGAGTCTCCAGCGTCGAACCAAGTAAGTTCTCCTGATACTGAAATCTATTTTAAACTGTTATACTATAGATAGTTACTGGGCTTACTTTAGATGATAACTATACTGAGACTCTTTAGATAGATTAAACTGAAAAACTATACGAAACTAAAACTGTAGCGAGCCTACGATTGTGAAAACAACTCTTAACTACTACTGTCATAAAACATCTACTTCATTACTGAAACTATGAGTTAAATTATACTCGAAGTAATAATGAGCACTAAAAGAGGTGCAAGAGGCCGCAGCAGAGGCCGTGGAAGTACTAGCGTTGGATCTTCGGCATCAGGTCACATGCCCAACGTTGAGGCAAGAGAAGCATCGGCTTCACCGGTACCCAAAAAATGGTCATATGATCGAGCAGCTGGGAACGGCGCATTGTCTCAAGCAATGTTAAGGATTCTAAAAAGGGTCGCTGGGCCCAACACTGGTAATAGGAGCCGAGGGTCAATTTTTGAGAGACTCCGGTTGAATAGAGCCGAGATCTTCAAGGGTATCACAGGAGTAGCACCGAATGTGGCCGAATATTGGTTGGAGGCCACTGAAAGGATAATTGACGACTTAGATTGCACTTCGGAGCAATAACTAAAAGGATCAGTGTTGCTGCTGCGAGAGGAAGCTTACCAGTGGTGGCTTACCAGTGGTGGCTTACCGTGAAAGAAGGCACTCAGCTTGACCGGATAACATGAAAGTTCTTCAAATCGGCATTTCAAGGGAAATACGTTGGCGGAAGCTACGTCGATGCTGAAAGAAAGGAATTCTTGAACTTGAATAAGGGAGATCGATCTGTGGCGGAGTACGAGGTAGAGTTCTTATGATTGAGTCAGTATGCTAAAGAAATAGTGGCAATAGATTATGAACATGTGTTCGGTTCGAAGACGGCCTCTAAGACAGTCTTCGGGTACTGATTGCTCCCTAGAGGGAGTGGGAATTCGCAGCATTGGTAGAGAAAGCAAAAATCATTGAAGATGTAAAGCGCACTGAGTGCCTAAACTGGGAAAGAGAAAGGGGAATAAATAAAAGGGATTCTAAGCCCTCCAATTACGATCAGAGGCCTAAGAGAAGGGCTAGAGTGGATGGGTCAGTCAGAGCGGGGCCCCCCTATTGCTACTACTGGGTTACAATCTTGTGTTATTTGTGAAAAAAGTCATACAGGAGAGTGCTAGAGGAGAAAGGAGCCTGTCTGAGTTGTGGTTCCATAAAGCATCATCTCAAAGAGTGTCCCAGAAGACCAGATCAAAGGCAAGTCTTTGGTAAAGATAATATATAGCCACCGAAGGGTGGGCAGCAGTCGCATAGAGGCCGTGGTCAGGCCAAGGGTGGAAATAGTTTGGGTAGTGGAGCACCAAAAAGAGGTGATGATCGTGCTGAGGCGAGGCAGATAACTTTGGTCTATGTAGCATGCCACCGAGAGGACGAAGATACTCCAAATGTAAATACTGGTATGTAGTTTATCCATAGTATGCTATTTATCTATTTTGAAATTAGAATTAGAGTGTGCAGTAGAAGTATAGTGGTGTAACCTGGGTTGTGCTACTATTGGATATTTAGAAATTTTGAGGACGAAATTTCTTTAAGAGGGTAGAGTTGTAACGCCTTGAATTTGGGCCTAAAAGTATGAGTTTTGAGTAGGGGTGCAGTTAGGAGACTGCACATAAATATCTAATTGTGCAAGAAAGTGACACAATTAAGTGTTTGGCTTAGTGGTTATGTGCACTGGAAGTGTCTGGGAAGTCATGGGTTCAAGTCCTGTCTTCCACAAAATTTTGGTTTTTAAGGATAAAACCCCTAAATTTGGTCAGTAGGGTTATAAATAAAATTTGGCAAGTATCTGAGTTAATTCGTTTACTTCTAAACTCTATATAGCCAGGTAACTGGCTTTGTCATTTGTCTCTATTGTTCATGTCTCAGAAAGCTTATCAAAGAGTCAGTGCATGCAAGGCTATAAACAGTTAAATAGACCCAGAAAATCTGATATATTTATGGTTTGAGTACTCCTTCCTTGGTGCACAAACTTTGTATCCAGATTAGTGTAAGGAGATATCAGAGGTATATTATGTATAATGACAAAGAATACAAAGAATACAATGTTTTGCCTCTGGTACAGAACTTCGATGCAAAATGTGATTGGTGTAAACCCGGTCTTGCGAGAGAACACCTATGTGTTCAAACAATGAGGGGAGTTAGGAGGATATAGAGATGATGCTTTTTATATAGCTCTGATGAGCGGATATGAAGATATAAGAAAAATTGATTCTTCGGGAACTAAAATCAAAAGCTAGCACAAGGAAAAGAGTACGTGAAAAAAAATGTGCATGTGGTAGTAAACATAAATAGTAAGCCTGTTAGTAATAAATGTTAATCCACATAAGTAGTGTATTCAAGGAGTAGATATGCCCATGATTGTCACATACGAGTTTAGAAACTAGTGTGATTCGTCAATAGGCTAAGTTTGATGCGGTAGTGTCTGCTAGCTAGTCTACAGACCAGAGTAATGTATCCGCAGAATATGGTAAACTAATCTAATGGCAAACTAATCGCTAGTCTAAAGAAGTTTAAGGAAAAGTTCATCAACAGGCTCTTTGCTGAACAGATGGACTTTTTGGAATTCAAACAAGGAAAAATGGAACTGTTTGAGTATGAGAAGGAGTTTATTAGGTTCAACAAGTACGCTAAGGATTTGGTGCCAAACGAGGAAGGTTTGTGCATCAGGTTTTAAGGAGGCTTGAATGAGGAGTTGAGGGTACTACTGTCAACCCTCGAGATTAGAGACTTTGTAGCCTTGTCAGCTAAGGCCCAAAGAATGGACGTAGTCATTCAAGAAAGAAATAAGGTCAGGGGTAGGGAAAGGAGCAAGCATACAGCTTCCGGTGCAATGTCTAATGTTGGGTTCAAATGACTTAGAGATGTCAAAGGGTATCCTACTACCCCAACAAATAAGTCACAAACTGTGGGCTTCTAATGAGAAAGAAGTGTATGCCAAGTGACATCACGGAAGGGTCCTAGATAATGAAACTTCCCATTTGTAACAGTTGTGAGAAGAACCATTGATCTGTCTTAATTCAGTGTAGCAGATTAAACTAGTTTTCGCACTTTAGGAGCTTGAATACAAGCACTTTTGTTAAATTTTAGTTAAAGTTTTTGTAATATTATCTAAATTCAATAAAATGTGCAATTTGAGTGTTTTATTGACCTTAAGTGTCGAATAACGCCTAAGGGTGAACTAATATACTTTGTAAGTGTGCAGAAGACCATTAGAAGGTGTGCTAACTCAATATTGGTCACTATGTTGCAACACAGAGAGCTGGATGTCATAACATAGGGAACAGAATAGAATAATTCCAAGACTACCTTCGATGTCGTGACATAGTCTGAGGATGTCGTGACACACCCTTGAAGACACCCTTAAGATAAAGCATACTGGCCTCGATGTCATGACACGAGACCTGGTGTGTCGCACTATCACCTCTGTACGTGAAATAATTACAAGCAATGGGAATTTTGTTTCGCAGAATCAAACATGAAGCAAGAAGACGGCAACTGACCTAGGGTTAAAGACGACAACCATTCCAAAGTCTATAATTAGGCTCAATTAACACATGTTATGGACAGCTTTCAGATTGTATAATTTTCTTCTTAGATTTAGTCTTTCGTCTTTTTCTCTTCTTAGGCGTTAGGTTTTATTTCAGTTTTTGTTATTTTCTTTTGTAGAAGAAATCAGATTTGTGCATTTCATCAAACTCTGTGAGGATTCTACATTACAAATCAGGCTTCTTCTAAAGTTTATACTCTTGAATTATTATTCATGTCTATTCTTTCTATCAGGTTTATATTGTTTATGAGATCCATGAGGAACTAATCCTCATGTAGGGGATTAGCAAGTGGAGGTATGACTAATTAACTGTTCTGTAGGGTTCTCTTAGCGGATTAGCTATTTACAAAAGGAAGAACCTAAACCCTAAGCCTGACAACCCTAAAAAGTCATTAAGGTGGGAATTAACCCAAAATTGGTATGGTCTATCTGTGAACACCCTAACCCTGAACTGGTCTGAACTATGAGGTTGAGAGATAAGTAGTTCTTACTGACTCATTATTTAGTGAAAGATCGGAAGATCTTGTTAAGATATTGACTAGTTGATTGAATAGAAAACCTGAAGCAACAGTTGGTTATGATTACTGAAGCAAGTTAATCACTCATATTCAAATTTGATACATTCTATTATTTGATTTCTCATGATTTATTTATTTCTTTTCTTTCTCTTATTATTATTAGTAAATATCACAAAAACCTTTCTTTTTATTTCATCTTAATATAATTCATCTAAAGTACTAATTAGATCTATTTATGCTTAGTTTAGAATTAATTTAGTTCTTGCCTCCCTTAGGTACGATCCTCAGAGTACTCATCTACTCCGTTGTAACTATATTACAACCTGACCTTTATACTTGCGGATACCACCTTTTTATATATTTTGTGTAGGATTTCTACTCTAGACATTGGTACATCCGGAGGCAGTCAACCATACTGGCATATGCTGGAGGCCCACTAGGGATGTTTTAATTATGGAGCCTAGGACAATTACAAGAGAGATTACCCTGTAAGAGTAGAAGGAAATATTGAGCAATCTCTCCAAGTGGGTTTGATAGTGAAATTGGGGACGGTGGTTAAATCAAGGTCAGTTTAGGGAGTTCCAAGAAGGAATACAATCAGAACTAGACCGAAAGCTTTAGCCAGTGTGTACATCAAGCAGGCAATGGAAGATGTTGAAGCTCACGATGTTATTACGGATAACTTTTTTTTTATTTGACACCTGTGTATATGCATTGATAGACCTTGGGTCTAACCATTCTTATATTTGTGATAAGTATGTGACTAGGTGAAGTCTTAGAGTTTTCCCCTCAGAGGTTAGTATAATAGTCACAAATCCTTTTGGCCAGAGCATTGTAACACCCATTACCTGAGTTTAATGCCAGAACAGGATACGAGGTCCTACCATACTTAAATACATGCTTACAAAAATTTTCGTTCTACAAATTTCCGTCCAAATTAGAAATTTTAGAAAACTAAACATAAAGTCCCTAATACGAGCCCACGAGGCCCAAAACACGCTTCGAAAAAGATTCGAGACTTAACTGAGTACTTTAGAAAACTTTGAAAAAATTTTAAGGTAAACAGGGCACACGCTTGTGTGTCATCTTAACATGATCGTGCTGAAGGCTCGTGTAGCTCACACGACGTGGGCATATCTGGACACGCCGGTGTCCCTAACCCGTGTGAATTTATTTTTGATTTGAACCTACAGGGGTTTTCATACGGCCTGAAACATACCCGTGTCCATGGCCTGTGTCCCTCACACGGCCATGACACGCCCGTGTTTCAGCCCGTGTACAAAAACCTCGACATTCTGTTTCTAACGTCATCAACCAATTAAGGGTACACGGCCAAGGCACACGCCCGTATGTTAGGCCGTGTCCTCCACACGGCTGTGTCTCTGCCCGTGTCTTTACTACCATTCATACTAACTTATAAAATTAAGGTGCAGGGGACACACGGCTGGACTACACACCCGTAGGGCAGATCGTGTATCACACACGGCCTAGACACCCGTCCGTGTGGATAAAAGTAAGGCTATTTACCAAGCCTTTTTGCCACCCTTACTTACACCAACCTACACAATATCAACCAAAACCAAACACATATAACCAAATCAACCACAACCATGAGAAATTTGCATCAAATGCATTTAATATTAATCAATATTATCCAACATTAATGGCCTATACAAAATGAATATCACATCCATCATATGAGCCAACTCTTGTGGCTAAACTAACAAGACACTAAAAAAAAGATTCAAGTCCCTATACATGCCAAAATCAAAATATTAAACTAGCTATACCAAAGCTTCAGGTGATAGTGTGATCGATGCCTCTAACATCCCTTGATCCCCGATACTAGCTTGGTGGCACTATAAGAAAATGGAAAGGAGAGGTAGCAAGCATAACGCTTTGTAAGTTGCATATACATAAGTAACAACATCAACCATGCATATTATAAATCAACACAACATTCTTGAGTGAACATGGGTAAATATCACTACATGCTTATGTATATCACAAGTATAAACCAAATATTTCAATACCGTCTCAAGATCATTTTCATATCTAGAACTTACTCATGTCATTCTTACCATCAAGGCAGTATAACTAGACTCATATCTCATGAGTTCCGAATAAGAACCTGTACAACTCATAACGTGATTATATCATTCCATATCATTGCCATAAGCTTTTAAAATAACCCGTGAAACCTTTTGGAATACTAAAGGATATCTGACAAGCTTTACACAAGAAGGTGAATTGTCGATGCCATGTTCCAAACATGGTCTTACACTGGCTCACATGTCGAGGCTGATGCCATGTCCCAAACATGGTCTTACACTAGCTCTCGTCTCAATGCCGATGCCATGTCCCAGACATGGTCTTACACTGGCTCTCACAACATCACTGATGCCATGTTCCAAACATGGTTTTACACTGGCTCACATGTCGTGGCCGATACCATGTCCCAGACATGGTCTTACACTTGCACACATATCACCCAAATACCATGGCATGGATATCCAATCTATTCCTAAGTTCAACCGAGAATTTACCGCATTAATTTCATCATGCATTATTCATAATCATATTCAACCATATTGTGCAAAACAAATCATTCCACACATCATAATGATAAAGTTACCTTACTTACATATACCTTACCTAGGTATACAAAAAGTGGACGACTAATTGGCTTTAGTTTACTAGCTTGGCCTTTCCCCGGTCTAGGTTCGAATTTCATATTTCTTAATCTAAAATGATAAAAAATCACTAATTTAATCATCATATTAACTAATGCATTTCATAAATCATATTTTGGAAAAATGACCATTTTACCCCTAGACTTTCACAAAATTACAATTTTACCCTTAGGCTCGTAAATCGATTTTTATCAAATTTTCTAACTAACCAAGCCTATCCGAATTCTTTTTATACTAGAAGTATCCCACAATTCCCATCATTTCACACATTTACCCCATAATTTATAACTTATGCAAAATGGTCCTTAGTTAGGGTTTTCATGAAAACTACTTCACAAAAGTTGTTTGTTTAACAACCATGATTCATTTTCTTTCATAAAAATTCAGAAAAAACATGAAAAAGCCTCATGGAAAAACCCTATACTTTCAAACATTTTGCAAAATAGTCCCCTCATTAGCTAGATTATGCTACAAGGGTCCCAAAAGTACAAAAATTATCAAGAAAGGCCATCAAAATCACTTACTTGTAAGGGTAAAGAGTGGCAGAAATTTTAAAGCTCTAAAACCCCTAAAATGGCTAAAATTTTTTATGGTGAAAGAAGGGATGAAAAAGATGAAGTCTTTTGTTTTATTTAATCTCATTTTCTAGTCAAAATAGGCTACCTACTTCACCAAATTTGATTTTTTTTATTCATCTTTGTCCCTATGGCTGACCACCCCTATTGAAATGGGTCTATTTACCCTTTAAAGACCCTTAATTATGAATCTCTAGCTATTTAACACCATTTGCTAGAAAAACAAAACTTTTGCTCTTTATGTGATTTAGTCCTTTTTCGCAATTAAGCATGCAATCGCTAGAATTATTTCACCAAAATTTTCATGTACTAATATAAACATGCTATAACACATAAAATTATATTAAAAATAATTTCTCTAACCTCGGGTTAGTGGTTCCGAAACTACTATTCTTACTAGGCCAAAAATTAGGCTGTTACAAGTATTATGGTAAACAAAATGGTAAAGGACTATTCATTGAGTTTCGACAGACATGTATTTTTGGTTGATTTGATGCTTTTGAGTTTTCATGAGTTCAACTCCATATTGACACTGGATTGGCTGAGGAGACATAATGCTGTAGTTAGCGTAAATCTCAAGGGGTATGGTCAGTATCTTCCAATGAAAATAGCGTGTTTGTCTCGGGAATAAAGTGAGATAGTAGGAACAATTTAATTTTAGCGATTTTAGGCCAAAAACTGATAGTTAAGAGTGGAGATACCTATTTAGCATATATCACTGACTCTAGGTTAATGAGGGAATACTTTGGACAGGTGCCAATTATAAACAAATTTCTTGATGTCTTTCCAGAAGAATTATCGAGGATTCCACCAAACAGAGATGTAGAATTCTTTATTAATGTGATGTCAGGAATTGCTCCTATCTCAAGTACCCCTTATAAAGTAGCCCCGGTAGAGTTGAAGCAATTGAAAACTCAACTGCAAGAACTATTGGATAAGGGGTTCATCAGACCAAGTATTTCACTTTGGGGTACGCCAATACTGTTCGTTAAGAAGAATGATGGGATTTTTTGGTTATGTATTGATTAAAAGAAGCTAAATAATGTAACCATAAAAAGCACCAGGAACTAATCTTATATCAAGTGCGTCTTATAGAATGGCCCTAGTAGAGTTGAAGGAGTTTAAAACTCAACTACAAGAACTATTGGATAAGGGGTTCGTTAGAATAAATGTTTCGCCTTAGGGTGCACCAATACTGTTCGTTAAGAAGAAGGATAAGACCTTTCGGTTTTGTACTGATTACAAGCAAATAAATAAGGTAACCATAAAGAACAAGTATTTGTTGCCTAGAATTGAAGACTTGTTCAATCAACTCAATGAAGCCAAGGTGCTTTCAAAGATTGATCTGAGGTCTGGATATTATCATAAATATTAAAGGGGGTGATATCCCAAAAATCGCATTTAATACGCGCTATGGCCACTATAAATTTTTAGTGATGCCCTTTGGTTTGACCAATACGCCAACAGTATTCATGGACCTGATGAATAGAGTATTTCAGCCTTACTTCAACCTTGTGTCATTTTCTTCATTGACGACATTCTAGTTTACTCAAAGAGTGAGGCAAAACATGAGGAACACTTATGAATAGTTTTAAGTGTTCTTCAGGAGAATAAATTGTACGCCAAATTTAAAAACTAAGAATTCTAGCTGAAAGAAGTCCATTTCTTAGGCCATATTATATTCGTAGAAGGAATCAAGGTAGATCTTGAGAAGATATGAGTTGTACTTGAATAGATCCATCAAAAAGCGTTACTAAAGTGTGTAGTTTCCTTAGACTGGCGGGTTATTACAGAAGGTTCGTGAGAAGGTTCTCTATAATGGCAACATCATTAACACGGTTTCTAAGGAAAGATGAGAAGTGTCACTGGTCTGAAGAATGTCAATGCAGTTTTGATGAGTAAAAAAAAGCATTGACAGAAGCCCTAATGTTGAGTCAGTCAGAATCGAGAGTAGAATATGTTGTCTTTACAGACGCATCCTTGAATGGGTTCGGGTATGTACTTATGTAGAAAGGAAAGGTGATTACTTACGGGTCAAGAAAAATCAAGCCTCATGATAGGAACTACTGAACTCGTGATTTAGAACTAGCAACTGTAGTGTTAGCCCTAAAGATTAGATGTATTATCTTTACGAGGAGAAATGTTGTATATTCTCTACCCAAAAGAGCCTAAACAATCTTCTCTCTTAGAAAGAATTGAATCTACGTCAATGATGATGGATCAAGCTATTAAAAGATTATGACTTAACCATCGAATACCATTCAAGTAAAGCTAATATGGTTGTTGATGCTTTGAACAGGAAAACTATACCAACTCAGGCTTCTTTGAGAACAAGAGTATGCCTGGAGAATGATAGGCTGATTCTCACTGAATTAAGGGCATAACCCGTATTCCTATCTCAAATTTTGGAGTTTCAATTGAAGGGCACACGATGTAAGGAAATAAAGGAGTACATTAAGTCTGAGAATGCTAATAATTTTAGCCTGAGTAAAGAAAGAGAATTACGCTTCATGGGAAGGCTGTGTGTTCCGAATAATGGTAACCTAAGGTAAGAAATTATGAAAGAAGATCACCAAGGACCTTATTCCCTTCATCTTAGAAGTTTAAAGATGTATCGAGATTTAAGGAATTTATTTTGGTGGCCAAGAATGAAAAAGGAGATATCAAAATTTATAATGAAGTGCTTAACTTGCCAGAGGGTCAAGGTAGAACATCAGGTTCCTTTTGGTAAATTGTACTCACTAAAAATTCCAGAATGGGAGTGGGACATGATCACGATGGATTTTTTCTCAAGGTTTCCTATTAGTTTATACAAGAAGAATATTGTTTGGGTAATCATGGATCGATTAATAAAGTAAAATCATTTCATGGTGATACGAACGAACTACTCATTGGAGAAGCTAATAGAGCTATACATTTCATGAATAGTTCTCCAGCATGGTATACCTTTTTCAGTTGTGTCTAATCGAGATTCTAAATTTACGTCGAGGTTCTAAAAATAGTTATAAACATCTCTTGGAACCAAGCTTCGGTTCATTACCACTTTTTATCCATAGACTGATAGACAATTAGAGAAAGTGATCTAAATCTGAAAAATATGCTCAGAAGTTGTGTGATCGATTTTGGGATTAATTAGAAAAAATATCTACCTTTGGGGGAGTTCGCCTATAACAACAGTTATCACCTCAGCTTGGGCATGTCACCTTTTGGCATGCTATATGAGAGAAAATGTCGATCATCGATATGTTGGATGGAGCTTAGTAAGCAAAAGCAAGTTGGCCCAGACCTAGTCCATGAAACAGAAGAAAAATTAATGACCATTGAGAATCACTTGAAGATCAGGATCACTAAAAGGCATACGCAGACAGAAGGAGGAAAGATATATCTTATGAAGTTTGCGACAAAGTGTTCCTTAAAGTTTTACCATAGAAAAAGATTATTCATTTTAGATTAAAGGGGAAACTTAGCCTAAGGTTTATCGAACCTTTTGAGATTCTGGAGCGTATAGGGCCAGTAGCATATCATTTAGCTCTTCCACCAGAACTATCCAAAATCCACGATGTATTCCGTGTGTCAATGTTGTAGAGATATCACTCTAATCCAGATCATGTAGTTCAATTGGAAATTTTGGAGGTAGAACCAAATTTGTCCTACGAGGAAGAGCCTGTATATATCTTGGACAGGGAAATTACGATGCTCAAGCATAAAAAGATTCATTTGGTTAAGGTGTTATGGCAGAACCACAAGGTAGAAGAAGCTACATGGGAGAGAGAAAGCACATGAGATATAAATATCCGTATCTCTTCATAGGTACGAAATTTTGAAGATGAAATGTATTTTTAGGGTAAAAAGTTTTCACACCCTAGTTTAGCACAACCAGATCGATTCAAGAGACTACGATGACAAAGACCGCCTAAGTTGCAAAATTTAAACTGAATAAGATTGGTAACTTCGTGGCAGAGCACTACAAATAACTTTACCAATACTGCGGAACACCATTCTAAGTGATAATGAGATTATATTTAGGGCGAGGACCTTATTAGGCAAACTTTCCCACTAACAAGATCGTTATTCGTATTTCTAGTATCGTTAATTAGGTAAGTACGATGGATTTTAAGATACATTTAAGTCAATGTGTCAATAATTGGGACACTTGGAAGGCCTCGTAGGATGTGATTAATTAGTGGAAGTGTGCGGGAATGAGTAATGATTAGAGATAATCTTGATTGGGATAGCGTGATAGTCGAGAGAAGATTTTTTATTCATCTTCTCCACTGGACTTTGTTATCCTCGAAGATCTTTTTTGCTAACAAGCGTGTTAACTATAAAAGCTTAGGAGAACTTTTGTGCTAGTTGTCTACTGGTAAATTCTTGAACCTTCCTTTAAGCTTTACCAAATATATAAAAGCTAAGGTAAGAAAGGATTGGTAGGATTTCTTTGAATACTAGGTAGGAAGGAAACTTCTATCCATAAATTATTTGCATGCTCATAGATTCTTGTTATATCATAATTTTTTGGTCATTTTTTATGATTAAAGAAGTTGTTTTATTGTTTTAGCTAAAGAAACGAGAGAAGGTCCCAATATTAAAGGGCAAGAACCAATAGAGTAGATAAAGCTCTAAGTAAAGTATTTTGGTAAGTTCTTTTATGCCTTATGTTTGGTATATGAGTTAATTCACTTGCTTCTATAATTTGCACAACCAAGTGACTTTGTCATTTGTCTTTAGGTTCATGTCTGAGGAAGCCTGTCAAAGAGTTAATCCATGCATGGCTATATATGGTTACACAGACCCAAAAAATTTGGTATATACAAGGTTTGAGTAATCCTTCCTTAATTCTCAAGGTTTGTATCCAGACAGATGTAAGGAGGTATTGGAAGGATATTGTGTATAGTGATAAAGAAGACACATGATAAAATGCTTTTCCTCCGATATGGCACTTCGATGCAAATTGTGATTGGTGAAAACTCGACCTTATTGGGGAACACTTATGTGTTCAAACAAGAAAGGCAGTTTGAAGGATACAGAGGTGATGTTTGTGATATAGCTCTGATGAGCGGATATGAAGATGCAGGAAAAATTGGTTTTTTAGGAACCGGGATTAGAAACTAGCACAAGGAAGAGAGTATGTGAAAAAAATATACATATGATAGTGCAAGTTGCATGAGAATGTAAACAGTAAGCTTGTTAGTTATATATGGTAGTCCACACAAGTGGCATATTGATAGCCAGTGTGATCCATGAATAGGCTGAGTTTGGTTGTGGTAGCGTCCTCCAACTGGTCTACAGACCAGAGTAATGTATTCACCGGATGTGGCAAACTAATCTGATAGCTCGAGTCCTTTCTCTTAGCATCTAATTGTAATCAATGGTGGGATTGTTCTCCCAAGTAACTCACTAATTTCTTACGAACTTACCCAATTTCATCTTCCTTTCAAGTTCCTAGGTTAAGTGTGGTGATCAAAAGGATACAACAAGATTTGCGACCATTTGTGAGCCTTTTTATTTGTTGGGGTTAACATGTATTTGTTGGGGGTACTCGAACAATTGTCAGGTACTGCCATTTTGAAATTTTTAATCTATACTCAAATGTTATTTTGAACACTTTGAACGTTGATTGGAAGCCTTGTTGGCATATTGTTATTTGTGTTGTATTGATGTTATTTAAGCAACCGTAAAAGGTTAAGTCGCGCTTCTTTAAATTTTTAAATGCGATGAGCTATTATTTTAATATTTTGCTTCCAAATAAATGTAGTCTTAAACCAATGGACTACCGCTTTGGTAAAAAGGGGTATTCCAAAATGGTCAATGGTTTAAAAAGAAGAATAGTGTGTTTTCTATCGCATCAACTTGTAACGCTCCATACCCAGATCTGACGATCGGGTCAGGTGTGGGGTGTTACTGACATTCGAGTCGTTATAGAATAAATGAGGTTAATCAGCCAAAGTTTCCACATGAATTAATCAGTATTAGAAAGCTAAACAAGATACAGATATTTTGAAGGTACTTTTTCAAAGCTATGGGTTACTTCAAACTGATGTTTTCAAAGCTATGACTTGTTTTGAGATTAATCAACTGAAGAAAGGTTCTCTTGCAATATGCTACTAATGCATGATGACTATTCATTATTGTTGACTTGGTAATTTTAGATAAGGTGATCAAAGCTGAATGTAGGAGGTTACTTTTGCGAAAGGCATTGTTCCATCGATGTTCTCAGGGAGTTTAAGCACATATGCAACTTAATAAAAGTAATCTTGTGTATTTTAAACTTTTGATGTCTAGTTGTAAAAGTATGAGAATTAATCTTCTAATTTGTTGACATATTTGAAGGGAAGGTAAACTCTAAGGCTATTTTTGTGGCTGAAACAATAACTACAACTTGAGGAACTGTTTTATTGCCTTACTTGCCTATTTTCGGAGTTGACAAATGTTTGGACAAAAATATTGTACTATCTTTTTTTAAAGATATTAAATGATTTAAAGACTGTTTGAGTTAAAATTGAAGACTTGAAAGATTGGTTCTTGCAGTTCAAGTTTGGTTACTTACGAAACAAGTTAAATCATTTTCTATAGTTGAAGACTTTGAATTACATCGAGACTTTTATGGAATTATTATCCTATGCTAATTAGGTTTATTTTATAAAAAAGTTATTAGACTATGACCTTATGTAAGCAAAACTTAGAATATAAACTTAAAGTATTGTTTAGGTTAAGTGGTAACTGAGAGGTAGAGAGAGTACAAATTTGTTCAAGTTAGGAACATTTTATATGTGCATTGTTCTTATAAGCAATCAAGAGTCTTTTATTACAAAACTAAGCTTTCTAGAGTGAAAATTAGTGGGATAGTGATCTAATCTTTGTACAATGGTAAGGTCGCTAAATCAATAAGAGCTAGTCGATGTTGGGACTTAAATCATTGGTTGTACTGTGAGAAAGATAGTGAATCATTGCTCTAAGTAAGGCCCCACAGATCATTACCCTAGGCAAGGCCCCGCAGATCATTACTTTGAGCAATGCGCCTCAGATGTAGACTGAGGTCAAATTGCATAAACAATCTAGGTGTTTATCTTTACATTTTCACTCTTTGGATTTCATGGTTGAAGTTGTGGCCATAGTTCCAAGCACTATTTTAGCCACAACCTTTGTTTACAAAGCAAGTACTCCTAGTTTCTACATAATCTTTTGTTGCTTGGTGTATCTTTAAAATTCTTTAACATTTTGGTTTATTTTCGTTCTTTCGCATCCGTATGTATAATTCTTTAGATCCCCTTTTCACCCTATTGTACCATTTAATATCATGTTTAATACAGTGTGTGGATTTGCAAAGTTGGCTATTTGAGATCTCGATGTATGTTCGATTATAATAAGTTGATTTTGTAGGCTTTACTGTATTTTGTAATGCAAACTCAATTCTGAGCTCAATTGGAGAATGTTTAAAAATTAGTGCATGCTGTGGCACCTTGAATATGAGGTTCTTGCGTTCCCCCCTTCTTTTGGTGTTTTTTAAGAAGTCCTAGAACCTTTGACCCTCACCATTCACCAACAAACTAATCATGGAGGAAGGCTAATCAAACACCATAAGTAGTGATGATCACATCAACCAACTTTCTGATGGTATTGTAGCCACCATCTTGTCATCTCTCCTAATAAATGACACAGTAAGAACTAGTCTTGTCCCATCTAGGTGCAGGTATTTGATAAATAATAAAAGTAACATATTTTAATCCTATTCTTAATACGTTTATGGATGATTATTTATGCAAATTGGTGAATTTTATGCTCCTAATACTTCGAATTCATGTTTCTATACTTAAGTGAGCATTTAAGAGCCAACGAAGCAAAAAGCGAGTGAAAATCGGATAAATAGAGCTGATTTCGGGAGCCACGCTGCCTGGGCTTCCCACACGGGCTGGACGCATGCCATATGTTAGATTGTGTCGATTTCACGACTTGCATCCCAAATGCATGGGAAAACACAATTTTTAGGCTTTCTGAGCATTATAAATCATAAATACCAAATAGAAGAAGAAAGAAGGGAGCCATCAGAGAATATCGAAGAAAACAACTCGAAAAACACCATTGGAGCCAACTTTGAAGCGGATTTCCATCAAGATTTATGAGCTCCTTTTAATTTCTCTTGAAGTATTTATGAGTTTCTTTATTTCTTGTGGTTATTCTGACATTGAGATGTTTTTATAAACAATTATGAACTAATTCCCTAGATATTTAAGGAAGATGAACCCTATGATGAATTCTATTATTTGATTTATGTTTTAAACAATAAATACTTAATTATTGTTATCAGTTATATACGCTTATCTCTTGTTTTAATATTTTCGGGATATTAATGTAACATCCCAAATTAGGGCCTCGTTGGAACAGTGGTTTTGAAACCACAAATCTGACACAATAAAATTTGTTTTTATTATATTTTTATGTATTACAATTTCACGGGATGATATCGTGAAAATTTCGTCAAAATTTCGTTCGAAAATTTTGAAGTTTGGGCACCCAATTTGGTCAAAAGGACTAAATTGTAAAAAGTGCAAAAGTTGAGTTCTACATGTTAGAGGTGTCTAATTGTTATGAAATTTTAAATTGGAGGCCTTTAAATGGTAATTAGACCATTGGATAATTTTTTGGACAAAAATGGACATGAATTGGGTGAAATAGAATATTTTTAAGTTAGGGGCATTTTGGTAATCTAGTAATTAAAATGATTTAAAAATGAAATTAAAAGCCAATTTTTGTCCATATTCTACCCCATGGCTGAAACTTGCATTGAGAAGACATAACAAGGGTTTTTCAAGCTTCCAATCGATTGTAAGTCAGTTCTAGCCCCGTTTTTAATGATTTTTACGTTTTTGAAATCTTCATAACAAGATCTACTCATTTCTACCCATATTTTGAGCTAGGGTTTGTCTTTACAATTTTACCCATGGATGACATGCATGTATTTTGATGTCTAATGGTAGAATATGAATTCTTGGTGTGTAATAAACGACTTTTACTAAGTGATTTTCGGTGAAATTGTCAAAAAGGATCGTTTTGTAGAAGTCACAAAATTTGTCATAAAAGTGTGATTTAGTGGAAATTTGGGGCTTCTACAGTTATAAAAATGATTCAGCTAGGCCTAAAATGAAAGGAAATTGAATAAAAAATCATTTTACGAGCCTAGGGACCAAAGTGCAAATATGTGAAAGTTTAAGGGTTAAAATGCAAATTTGTAAAAGTATAATTTTTGGACCGGTATGAATAATGTGACTAATTAGTAAGTTAAATGTGGTATTATAGATCAAGGAAAATGAGATTCGGGCATAGATTGGAAATGAATGAGATTATGGACTAAATGAGAATATATAGTCGTACTCGAACCCGAGGTAAGTTCATGTGATTTTAATAATGCAATATTGTATTTGAATGCTAATTCTTCGATATTACACGAGTTGTAAGTATATATATATGTGAATAATTTGATATTATGTGATTATTTTAATGATATAACATGTTCTTGATGTTTTGCTATTATGATGAAAATGTTGCAATACCATGTGACTATGAGATATTGCTATGTGAATGAAGCCACAATTCGAGTACGTCCGGTAAAGGCTTGGAAGTTTGATGGAATATGATGTTTCTTTGAAACGAGTAAGTTTGTATGTAAATAATATTTTGATTCTTTTTATGTTATTATCTTTTGTTATTATATGAGATGTGGCTGCCTATAGAATGATCAATTAATGTAAACTACGAATCGAAATTGACTAAGAACGAGTTATTAAAATGTTGAAAAGTGAAGAATTTCTTGATTGAACCTTCGAAATAGAAGAGATACAAATGATCCGTTGTGAATCACGTGTATAGTACTAAGTGCAGGCTACTACGTGTACTAAATTGATAGGTCGCATGTGTAATACTAAGTGAAGGCTACTACACGTACCCGTTAACTTCGATCACGTGTGTAGTACTATGTGCAGGCTACTACATGTATCAGAAGGTTAAGTCACATGTGTAGTACTAAGTGCAGGCTACTAAGTGTACCAAATTGATAGGTCGCATGTGTAGTACTAAGTGTAGGCTACTATGCGTACCCGTTAACTTTGATCACGTGTGTAGTACTAAGTGCAGGCTACTACGTGTGTCAGATGGGTAAGTCACGTGTGCAGTACTAAGTGCAGGCTACTACGTGTACCAGATTGATAGGTCGTATGTATAGTACTAAGTGCAGGCTACTATACGTACCAGACAGCTTCGGTTACAAGGGTGGTATATGCACAGGCCACCGGTTATCTATTATTATTTCGATGAGTTCAACGGGTATCTATTATTATTTCGATGAGTTCAACGGGAAATTTACTTAGTGAAAATACATATGTACATGACTATGTTATGAATAAGTTCAAGTATATCTATGTGAAAAGTTGTGAGCAATGTGCTCGATAGCTGAGCGAATCTTTTGGTAAGATAGAATGCAGTAAGTGAAATTAGGTAAAAGTAAAATTTTGTAATAAAATAATTTTGGACAGCAGCAGTTGTGTGAATTTGAAAAATCAAAAAAAAATAGTAGATATTTAATTAGAGGTTTAATAAGATATGAAATTAAATCTTGATGAGTCTATTTTCTCATAAAAGAAACAGTTAAGGTAAAAGAATTTCCTATTCTATGATACTTAGATTTTTCTGAGACAGGGTCAGAATGATTTTGGAATCCCCTGTTCTGATTTGGGAAAATAATTAAAAATTTTAAAAACATAATTACAGGTCATAATTAGCATGCTTAAAATCCTTATGAGTCTAGTTTCTAGTAAAATTAGCATTTCTCAATTTGGAGTCCCGTACCATGAGATAAATAATTTTTAGTGAAGAGAGTTCAGAACTATCAGATAGTGAAATAGGGGTATATTTAATGAATAAACTGTAATTATTAGATAAACTAAAAATTCTAAAAATTTTATGGTGATAAGATATATGTGTCTAGTTTCATATAAAATTAATGGATTTTAATTTGGAGTTTCGTAGCTCTGGATATAAATAAATTAGTAACTATGACTCGAGAAAACAGCATGACCAAAAATCAACAAAAGTGTAATTATGATTACATTTTCATGGAATCATGTTGATAATTTGCTTATTTTTTTCATAGAGGCTTACTAAGCTTTAAGCTTACTCCCTCCTATCTATTTCCTTAGTGTTCTTAGGTCAACTCAGGGTTGGAGACTGTCGGAGGCAGCATCACGCTATCAAGCCAACAACTCCGTAGTATTGTCATATGTGTATTAAATACTTTCAAGTGAGTAGCATGTATAAGGAGTAGTTTTTATGTTAGATGTTGTTATGATTAGCCAAATGTATCGGCTTATATTGATTTATTGTATATGGCCATGAGATGTGGCTTAAATGGTTATGGCTTGTAAGCCTAATTATTCTTGCTATGTGTTAATGTTTGTGATGTGTTTATCATTGGTTGTTATGAGTGATTAGTATAACACATGTACATGATGAATGTTTCGAGGTGGTCGTGGCCATGGAATGAATGTGTGGCATGGTAGTAAGTTGATAATGATTGAATATGGAAAATTGTAGAATGTGAATTGGAATGTCTAACTTGGTGTAACATGAGTATAGGTAATAAACACATGTATGACAACATGTACATGCTTTAACGGAATTTTACTAAAGGATTATTAACCATTAAATTGATGTTATAATGTGTATAAGTATGGAAGAGAATTAAGGACAACATAAGGCTTGGAAAATAGCCTAAGTGTTGGCTATAAGGCAGAGACACGGCCATGTGTCTCAGCAGTGTGGAGGACACGGCCTAGAACATGGGTGTGTGGTTTGGCCGTATGGATCAATTTGTTTTGTTGATGTCATAAATAGAGAGTTACACGGCCTGAGCACACAGGCGTGTTGAAGACACATGAGCGTGTCCCTGTGTCCACACGGGCGTGTGACCCTATTTCATGAAAATTTTTCTAAGTTTTCCCAAAGCTTTCTAAAGTCCTCGGTTTAGTCCTGAACCACCCCGATGTATGTTTTAGGCCTCGAAGGCTTGTATAAGGGACGATCTACATGTGTTTGAAAAGTTTTAATTTGGATGAAATTTTATGGCTCGGTTTTGCATGTTTGTGAATGTTTAAGTCCGGTAACACCTCGAACGTTGTCCCGACTTTGGATACAGGTAAGAGGTGTTATATTTAGTGGTATCAGAGCTATGGTTTAGTCAGTTCTCAGACTAACCTAGCATGAATGAGAGTCTAGCTATCCATGCCACCAATCCGTGATAGTGTGATGTCTCCCGACACGAATGAGAACCATCTTGTTTAGACAGAGGTACTCTTCAATCGAGCTACACCGACCATATTAAATGTGAAGCTAAGGTATTCGGGTAAAGTACAGTTATGATGAGCTAAACTCAGAAAAGTATGAACAAAAGTTCATGATATGTATGTGATAACATGTGAGATAAGAGTTTATGTTACGAGGAATACTCATGCTTGTTTGATATTCATATGATATTGTGCACTTGACATGTTTGATTAAGTGAATGTGATAAAAAGAAATTCATAAAGGTATGAATAAAGGTTTATAATATCATGTTACAGATAAAAATGTCTTTTTCCCGATTGGACGTTGAATGTTGATGAATTTTAACGATATCTTTAAATGAGACAAAGGATTATAATGTAATGAACTTATTTACGTTAAATTGATGGATTGATCCATATGAATATAATGGTATGTATATGATAAAGTGCCAGATAAAAGTTTTGATTGTGACATACTTATCCATGTTTGTTTGGCCCTCATAAGATGTTATGTGCATCACTTGTTTGATTGAATGAATGGGATAAGTGAAGCTATTCAGAATCCATAGAATGTAAGCATAAATGCACTAGTTTAAATAAGATAACTAAAAAGTTCCTGTCATACGAACATGAATAATAGTTTTCCTGAAGTGGATGATATGCTTGTGAAAATGTTACTATGATAATGAAATAGTGTTATATGTATATATGTATGAGAGACGAGTTAGGGACTTACGACCCCACCCCCTTACCAGAGTGGTGTTTTGTAAAGGATTTTATAAGATCAGTGTTGAATAAGCTCACAAGTATGAGACCAAAGAGTTCAGCAGTAGAATGATTATAACTATGATCAGAGATTAATTAGATTGATAAGTAAAGACAGAGCTAGTAAAGTGTGATGTCAAAAAGCATATTAACTGGAATTTCTTCAGAACCAATCTTCTTCAATGAAAATCATAATGTGGGATTTGTAATAACAGAAATAGTTAGAGGAATAAATCTTAACATGTAAGATACCAGAATGTGGTAATTAGAGTAAGTAGATTATGACTGTCTCTCTTGAGGTACTCTATGAGTTCATTTACTCTCGAAAGTATTACTGGGGCTATCTATTTTCAGATAAATTGTTATCATGCGAAAATGTTTTCTAATCTTGGAATAAGATGAAAGTATTGATAGTCTGACTGGTATATAATATGTATTGCTCTATTTTCCCTCTAGCATTCTATTATGTTTCATCTATTATGATTTTGTGAGATAATGTACCTGATGTTCTGATTTTGTTCCTTCTAATGGATGCTCTGTTTGATATATATATATATATGGGAAGGTACATTATCCTTGTTCCATTTAGTTCTAGTGGGCTTGAATGATGTATTCTTCTGGACTTCTTTCTTCTAGGAAATTATAGAAATCTTCCATATTTTCTTATGAGCTTTGTTCTGGGTCTTTCATTATGATATTATATCTTGGATTTCCTTATCTTGGATTTCTCTATCTTGGACTTCTTAATCCTGGTTTTCTTGTTATCTATATCTGAAATTTATCAATCATGGCTCATATCTACAGTGTGCTCTTCAGTTGTGATAATCATGTCAAGTGTGACTATGCTTCTACTTTAATCAAAGTAATGTGGTAAATCTAGTATCTGGATTTCTCTAAATCTTCGTAAAGGATTTGACATGGTAAAGGCATAAGTGGTGAAATTGCTAGTATCAGCTTGTATGATGGATTTCTTTTCTCAAGAAAGTTAATCAAGTTAATGCCTTCGATTGGGAACATTTATACTACCTTGAGCTAATGCAATTGAAATGAACTTTGATTAGTATAATGAGTGAACTTTGCATGATTACATGTTAAATCGTTTTGACAACTGAAAGGAAGGATTTCTTGTAACTTTATCAAGTAATAATTAAGATCGACTTGGTTGTTCAATTTGTATGGGTTATTGTTTGAAAGATTTAATGGGATATTTATCTCTGAATTTTTTTGTCCAAGTCTGAGAATAAGATTTTATCTCTCCGGGTAAAAGATAGATAGTCTGAATGAAAGTGTATATATCTTAGAAGACTTTGATATGATTTAAAGTTGCTTTGGATGATAAAGTTTTTGTCCTGTGAAAGTTGAATGGTCTACTACATGTTGGTAACGATTTGAATATACGAGAATATTGTTAACCGAAGCCTTAAAACTAGTTTAGTCTGCATTGAGCAAAGATTTCTCAATTTTCAGTGATGTGTTTTAAGATAAGAAGGACAGTGTGATAGCTTAAAGTATCTTCTATCATAGAAAGACTTAAGTTGAGATAGTGTAGCTGACTTGAATTGTTAAAGGATGATAAGATATTTATGGTATGATCTCTAAGAATTAGATTACTATAGATTCCATATTAGAATTATTCCTATCTTTGAAAGAGAAAGATGTCATATGACTTGTTGTTAAGTAATTGATGAATCTGCAAATCATGTCGGTAAGTACTAAATTTCCGCTCATCATACTTATGGGATTCAGTATCTTTGAGATTGTTGAATTTCTTAAAATGCTAGTTTTTGTTAATCGGATTGAGATTTGGTATTTATATCGTGAATTATTGAAAAAGCTAATTGAGGCTCTGAATTTTAATGATGACCAGAGGTCGAACTAGTGAACTGTCAGGCTGTATAAAATGATAGAGAACTTAAGGCCATGATGATCGGGCTGGCTACGCCATTTGAATCTGAGAGGATTCAAGTATGATGTGTATATACATATTCTATGACGATATGGGTACGACCCTTGTATACATAAGTTCTCTGATAGAAGTCAAGATTCGGTTGATGCATCGTATAACACAGAATTGTTCATGACTTTACTATAAGAAATTAAAGAGCTAAGTATTAAACATAGCTTGAGTAAAGGTTCTTCAACAATTATTATGAGATAGTGGAGCTTATGTGAAAACCGAACCACTCTTCTGGTAAGATTTTTGGGGACGAAAATCCCTAAAGGGGGAGAGTTGTAACATCCCGAATTAGGGCCTAGTCGGAACAGTGGTTTTGGGACCACAAATCCGACACAATGAAATTTGCTTTTATTATATTTTTATGGTCTACAGTTTCAAGAGATGATTTCGTGAAAATTTTGTTCGAAAATTTTGACATTTGGGCACTCAATTTGGTCAAAGGACTAAATTCTAAAAAGTGCAAAAGTTGAGTTCTACATGTTAGAGGTGTCTAATTGTTATGAAATTTTAAATTGGAGGCCCTTAAATGGTAATTAGACCATTGGATAATTTTTTGGACAAAAATGGAAATGAAATGGGTGAAATAGAATATTTTTAAGTTAGGGGAATTTTGGTAATCTAGTAATTAAAATGATTTAAAAACAAAATTAAAAGTCAATTTCTGTCCATCTTCTACCTCATGGCCGAAACTTGGATGGAGAAGACCTAGCTAGGGATTTTCAAGCTTCCAAGGTCGATTGTAAGTCAATTCTAGCCCCGTTTTTAATGATTTTTACGTTTTTGAAATCTTCATAACAAGATCTACTCATTTCTACCCATATTTTGAGCTAGGGTTTTTCTTTACAATTTTACCCATGGATGACATGCATGTATTTTGATGTCTAATGGTAGAATATGAATTCTTGGTGTGTAATAAACGACTTTTACTAAGTGATTTTCGGTGAAATTGTCAAAAAGGATCGTTTTGTAAAAGTTACAAAATTTGTCATAAAAGTGTGATTTAGTGGAAATTTGGGGCTTCTACAGTTATAAAAATGATTCAGCTAGGCCTAAAATGCAAGGAAATTGAATAAAAAATCATTTTACGAGCCTAGGGACCAAAGTGCAAATATGTGAAAGTTTAAGGGTTAAAATGCAAATTTGTAAAAGTATAATTTTTGGACCGGTATGAATAATGTGACTAATTAGTAAGCTAAATGTGGTATTATAGATCAAGGAAAATGAGATTCGGGCATAGATTGGAAATGAATGAGATTATGGACTAAATGAGAATATATAGTCGTACTCGAACCCGAGGTAAGTTCATGTGATTTTAATAATGCAATATTGTATTTGAATGCTAATTCTTCGATATTACACGAGTTGTAAGTATATATATATGTGAATAATTTGATATTATGTGATTATTTTAATGATATAACATGTTCTTGATGTTTTGCTATTATGATGAAAATGTTGCAATACCATGTGACTATGAGATATTGCTATGTGAATGAAGCCACAATTCGAGTACGTCCGGTAAAGGCTTGGAAGTTTGATGGAATATGATGTTTCTTTGAAACGAGTAAGTTTGTATGTAAATAATATTTTGATTCTTTTTATGTTATTATCTTTTGTTATTATATGAGATGTGGCTGCCTATAGAATGATCAATTAATGTAAACTACGAATCGAAATTGACTAAGAACGAGTTATTAAAATGTTGAAAAGTGAAGAATTTCTTGATTGAACCTTCGAAATAGAAGAGATACAAATGATCCGTTGTGAATCACGTGTATAGTACTAAGTGCAGGCTACTACGTGTACTAAATTGATAGGTCGCATGTGTAATACTAAGTGAAGGCTACTACACGTACCCGTTAACTTCGATCACGTGTGTAGTACTATGTGCAGGCTACTACATGTATCAGAAGGTTAAGTCACATGTGTAGTACTAAGTGCAGGCTACTAAGTGTACCAAATTGATAGGTCGCATGTGTAGTACTAAGTGTAGGCTACTATGCGTACCTGTTAACTTTGATCATGTATGTAGTACTAAGTGCAAGCTACTACGTGTATCAGATAGTTAAGTCACGTTTGCAGTACTAAGTGCAGGCTACTACGTGTACTAGATTGATAGGTCGTATGTGTAGTACTAAGTGCAGGCTACTATGCGTACCAGAGAGCTTCGGTTACAAGGGTGGTATATGCACAGGCCACCGGGTATCTGTTATTATTCCGATGAGTTCAATGGGAAATTTACTAAGTGAAAATACATATGTACATGACTATTTTATGAATAAGTTCAAATATATCTATGTGAAAAGTTGTGAGCAATGTGCTCGATAGCTGAGCGAATCTTTTGGTAAGATAGAATGCAGTAAGTGAAATTAGGTAAAAGTAAAATTTTGTAATAAAATAATTTTGGACGGCAGCAGTTGTGTGAATTTGAAAATTTTGAAAAAATAGTAGATATTTAATTAGAGGTTTAATAAGATATGAAATTAAATCTTGATGAGTCTATTTTCTCATAAAAGAAACAGTTAAGGCAAAAGAATTTCCTATTCTATGATAATTGGATTTTTGTGTGATAAGGTCAGAATGATTTTGGAATCCACTATTCTGATTTTGGAAAATGATTAAAAATTTTGAAAACATGATTATGGGTCATAGTTTGCATGCTTAAAATTCTTGATTAGTCTAGTTTCTTTTAAAATTAGCGGTTCTTGATTTGAATTCTCGTACCATGAGATAAATATTTTTTACTCAAGAGAGGTCAGAACTATTAGATAGTGAAACAGGGGTATATTTAATGAATAAATTGTACTTATTTGCTAGACCAAAAATTCTGAAAATGTTATGGTAAGAAGATATATGAGTCTAGTTTCAGAGAAAACTAATGGATCTTAGTTTTGAGTTTCATAGCTCTGGATATAAATAAATTAGTAACTATGACTCGAGAAAATAGCATGACCAGAAAATTAGCAAAAGTATAATTATGATTACATTTTCATAGAATCATGTTGATAATTTGCTTATTATTTTCATATGGACTTACTAAGCTTTAAGCTTACTCCCTCCTCTCCATTTTCTTAGGGTTCTCAGGTCAACTCGGGGTTGGAGACCGTTGGAGACAACGTCACACTATCAAGCCAACAACTCCGGAGTATTGTCATATGTGTATTAAATACTTTCAAGTGAGTGGCATGTATAAGGACTAGTTTTTATGTTAGATGTTGTTATGATTAGCCAAATGTATCGGATTATATTGATTTATTGTATATGGGCATGAGATGTGGCTTAAATGGTTATGGCTTGTAAGCCTAATTATTCTTGCTATGTGTTAATGTTTGTGATGTGTTTATAATTGGTTGTTATGAGTGATTAGTACAACACGTGTACATGATGATTGTTTCGAGGTGGTCATGGCCATGGAATGAATGTGTGGCATGGAAGTAAGTTGATAATGATTGAATATGGAAAATTGTAGAATGTGAATTGGAATGTCTAACTTGGTGTAACATGAGCATAGGTAATAAACACATGTATGACAACATGTAAATGCTTTAACGGAATTTTACTAAAGGATGATTAACCATTAAATTGATGTTATAATGTGTGTCTATAATGTGTATAAGTATGGGAGAGAATTCAGGACAACATAAGGCTTGGAAAATAGCCTTAGTGTTGGCTACACGGGGAGAGACACGGCCATGTGTCTCAGTCATGTGGAGGACACGGCCTAGCACACGGGTGTGTGGCTTGGCCGTGTGGATCAATTTGTTTTGCTGACATCATAAATAAAGCGTCACACGGCTTGAGGACACGGGCGTGTTAAAGACACACGAGCGTGTCCCTATGTCCACACGGGCGTGTGACCCTCTTTCATGAAAATTTCTCTAAGTTTTCCTAGAGCTTTCTAAAGTCATCGGTTTAGTCCTGAACCACCCCGATGTATGTTTTAGGCCTCAAAGGCCTGTATAAGGGATGATCTACATGTGTTTGAAATTTTTTAATTTGGATGAAATTTTATGGTCCAGTTTTGCATGTTTGTTAATGTTTAAGTTTGATAACGCCTTGAACCCTATCCCAACTTCAAATACAGGTAAGGGGTGTTACAATTAATTCATGTTCAATGTGCTTAATTAGAGGAGCAAAAGTCTCTATTTAAGAGTAGATTTAGTATAATTGAGTGAAGTTGCATGCAATCCTAAAAATAGAATGACATAAATCTACCAGATTAGAGTCAAATCTAATAGGGGAATCCATAAATCGAGTTAATGCAATAATAGGGGTTTTAATTAGAAAGAAATTTAAATTAATCAACCTAGAGTCAGTTGCTCTTACTCTTGAAAGAGATATTAGCATAATTTAGGGATTTCTACTATAGCGCCCCAAATTTGGGCTAGAAGAATTACGCCTTGTGTATGGGTCCATAAGGAGGTTGTATATAAGCATTTAATTGTACAAGGAAATGACACAATTAAATGTCTGCTTTGGTGGTAAATGGCCCTGAGAAGTGTTGGTGAAATCTTGGGTTCAAACCTGGGCTTTAGCAAAAATTTTGGCTTTAAGTGAATAAAACCCTGGGTGCTTGGATGAAGGCCTTTTAAATTATTATGGTAAATGATGACACAAGAAAGCATGTGGTTTAGTGGTTGTGGCGTCATTAAGGTTGCAAGGGAGCCTGGGTTCAAGTCTCGGCTCTTGCAATTTATTTTGGTTTTTCTTTTAAAGGAATCTAGACGTTAGCACATATGCCTTATAATTAATTGAGGATAAAATATGACATAGAAAGAGCCTGTGGTGGAGTGGCAAGGTGGTGTGTTGTATAACTGTGAGGTCTAAGGTTCAAGTCTTGGGATGCGCAATGGGGTATTTATTTTGCTATTTGAGCTGTGTAGGAGGTGGAGTTGGACTGGAACTCTGTGGTTGAAGTGGTTATAAAAAAATAAGGAATTTTCCTAATGGTTGAAAGTAATCCCACATCGGGAACTCTAGCTGTAGAACGGCAAATGCCGAAATGCTGGTCACACGGCGATGGCAGTGACACGAGCGTGCGAGCGCACGTGTGGGAGCTTTGACGTGATGGTTGAGACCATCATAAGTGCTCTCGTGGGCTTAGGTTGCTTTGGGCCAGGATGGGCATGTTGGCCCATGGGCCTAAGTGGATAAATTATATGATTGTGTAGTAAATATTGGATTGGACTATGTGAATCTCATATCTGTAGGCTAGTATTACTAAAATACCAATAGTTTACAAAATTACTAAATACCCTCGATTAGCAAAATTACTAAATACCCTTTGTTTGTAAAATTACCAAAATACCTCTGATTTGTGAAATTACCGAAATACCCCCAATTTTTAAAATTACCAAAATACCCCTAATTTGAAAATTTACCAAAATAACCCTAATTTGAAAAATTACCAAAATACCCTTGATTTGGAAATTACAAAAATACCCCTAATTTACAAATTTACAAAAATACCCTTAACTTTCAAAATTTATAGAAATACCATTGGTTTGTAAAATTACTGAAATACCCTTGGTTTGTAGATTTGCCAAAACACCCTTATAGGGTGAAATGACTAAAATACCCCTAATAGGTAAAAAGACCATTCTGCCCCTCTAGGGTATATGACTCACTGATAATACAATTTGATTGATTTGACTATGTTTTGACTGAGAATGTATGACTGTGATTGGATTGTTCTGGCTGTGATTTGTATGATTTTGTATGTTGTATGTATATTTGCTGCATTCATATAATATTATGTTGCATATGGGTGGGGATTATGAAACGGAGGAAGAAATTGAGGATCGCATGGTTGCTTGACGATCGTGGATCCACCAATTGAGAATCGTATGATTGCTTGACAACCGTGGATCCACCGATTAAAGATCGCATGGTTGCTTGATGACTGTGGACCCACTAGTGGCTTTTAAGCCCAATATATGATTATTGACGACTCTGTGTCGATCATATTTACCCAAGGCTATGTGCCGACTATATTACCATCGCTGATGCCTATGTGCCTAACATGATACAGCTACCGATGGCTTAAAGCTAATTATTCTGTTATCGATGGCTTTGTGCCGATATGATATTGATGGCTATGTGTCGATCTGTTATCGATGGCTTTGTACCGATCGTATTATCGTAATAATGGCTTTAAGCCAAGCATATTGCTAGCAGTTTTGCTGTGATTTCAGTTAGTGCTGCAACTGGTGCTAACATTGTAAGTGTAGGGATGGCGTAGGTGAGTTATTCCCCACATGTAGTGCAGGGTTGGATGGGATAACATGCATGCATACATTCACACATTATGTTTTGTTATTAGTTTGGGCTAGGCCCAACTGATTCTATTATGGGCTGTGACCCAAATGTTATTGTAATAGGCTTTGGCCCACGTATGCTCTGAACTGGACTGTACTACTTCTGTTAACGGGCTCTAGACAGACTGTTTCTATTTCTGTTTTGGTATACTAACTGTTACTCTAGTAAGGGGATTACACACTGAGTTTTCGTAAACTCACCTCGTTTATTAACTGTGCAGGTAATCCCCAGCGTTAGGTGGATCGGTGACACAAAGGGACTCGAAGACGACCACACAACTGTACATGTTCTTCTATTTTGTTTATTTAGTTAAGCACTTTGGTTTTTTATTTGGGTTGTATTAAGGCCTCTTTATTTTCTTAACTTTTTATTTGGGAAATTTATTTAGTATGCTTAATATTTGTTAGAAGTAGGACGTGGTTTTCCAAAACAACAATTGGTTTTCAAAATATCACATTTCCACAACGGTTTACAATTAAGCTTCCGCAGCAAGTAAGGTTTTAAGGGAATTAACGTTTCACAAGTTTTAAAATGGCCAGAGGTTTTAAATAGTAAGAAGGGTTTTCAATGAGAACATGGTTTTTGAAACACACTTCAATGTGACATGCCAGATTTGGGCCTAACTTCTAGGCTGGGTTTGGAGTTTATATCTACGGTTCAAGATACCAAGTGAATAAATTGTTGAATTCAGATTCATTATAATAGATGAACTCTAGGTGGATTCTTTCCTGGGTATTGTTTCTCTCATTAGTTATTACTCGATTATTTTCCTGATTCATTCTCTGTTGAGTTCTTTAGTTAGATTAATTTAGTAAATCTTAGTTTAAAACAATCACTCCAATTTGTCAGCTAAATAATAGGAAAACGGTAATTACTAATACTTTTAGTCCTCACGGATACGATATCTTTACTCACCATAACTATACTATTTATCGATAAGTACACTTACCTTTGTCGTATTTT
The DNA here is from genome assembly GCF_007990345.1 of Gossypium hirsutum. Lineage (NCBI taxonomy): Eukaryota > Viridiplantae > Streptophyta > Magnoliopsida > Malvales > Malvaceae > Gossypium > Gossypium hirsutum. The sequence goes on from NC_053436.1 coordinate 18,272,019, forward strand.
TAGTTAGTCATGTGAACATACATCAGTATTCATGGGCTAATTAATCACTCAAACCTCAACTTTGATGTAAACATGTCGGGTGAAACCAGCTTTCCGGGTCATGAGTACAACTATTGGTGCTTAAAACAAAAAAAGCCAATCCACCTTGAACTGTGTCAACCAATTTTTTCTCTATCTCAGCTTTAACCAACAGATAAAAAAAGCTCAAAGGGTGCTTCAAACTATGTCATTGGCATGGTGATCATCTTGATCAATGGGTCAACTTTGTTATTTGAAAAGGGACTCAGAAGATTGACCTTTTTTTATCAAGAAAAAGGTGTACCGATGTGTACTACAATGATGACATGTATGAAACCACTTTTTCTTATTTCAGTGATTGATCAGAGTAAGTTCTATGAATTTGCCTATTATCTTCTTCTTGGTTATGGGAGTGCTAGGAAAACAAACATCATTTTAATTTTCTTGGTTTCAAGACCCTCACAAGCCTAGACCTAAATGGGTGAATTTGAAATCGAATGATCATTTTCATAACAAGTTGTCAAATTATTATCCTTTATGTCGTCAACTGAAGTACTTAAAGATTTGTGGTAGTATATAGGATTATTTGAGAGAGTTGCAGATAAATGGTAGTGATATTGAGACATTGGAATTCAGGGGTTACTGTTTCATTCACTCAAGTAAAAAATTCTAAATACTGCAATTATTCATTTCACTGAAGCAAAGACAAGTGTTGAAAATTGGCCAACCATGCTGCTTTGATATTTTTAGATGAAATGCATGCAGCTTGTAAACATGCTGCAGCACGTATGCTTGCTGTAACAGCAATGTTTTCTCTTTAGTTTCATTGTAACCAAACTAGTTGAAAATGAACAAGCTGGTAACAGCTTGCTATGTTTAGGTGTTGAATGACTAGTTTAGGTGACTTGTTTATGTGTACAAGCAATGTTTATCAAGTTACTAGGATACCTAGTGGTAGTAGGTAGTCTTTGGTGATATATTTAACTATAAATGTATTGATTTTCTAGTTGAATGAATGAGCAAAAATGAACCTAAAAGCCATAAGCTCCGTTGATGCACATTTGTGAGCTAGTAAAATTTTTTTCTTTTATCTTGCTGCTTTGTCTTGTGTCCTGTATTTCTTCCTCTGCTCCTGCCAAAACCCCAACAATAAGAGACAATGCACTTTTGGCCTTTCTACAAGTTTCCCTGTGATATTCCACAGCTTGAGACATTGTGGTTAAACTACATTTTCTACGGGAAGGTCAATGAGTACATGATGATGTATTTAATTTACTGAGTTCTAATTAGTATTATTTATTTTTTGTTGTTTTAGACTGAGACAGTCCCTGAGAGCATGCCAACACATTACAGTCTCAAGCATATATAGCAATTTTAAAAGTTTTCGTGCCTCACATTGGCCTTCCGTGGATAAGAAATGTTCTCCAGGCACGTTCATTGATTTAAAAGTTGAGAATGCATAAAAGTTATTGTTTTTTGCAGCCTTTTTTCTCGTTAATTTTGAGTTTTTGACATCCCACAATGTGGAAATTTACAACTCAAATTTCCATTATCGTGGACGATATTATACTAACTATTTACTAAGAAGAAAAAGATTTTTCACATTAACTTTCGAATCCAGATAAATTACCATGAAAAGAAGAGCAGATATTCTTCTGCATAGGTATTTGGTTGTTGTGATTAAAAGAATAGTAAGACAAACTGAAAATCAGTTAGGAAAGAACTAATGATAGCTCACATCAGCATGAATGGTCTAGTAAAAAACATAGCTTGAACCAAAGGCAGCATTTGTTGGTGATGAATAGGATTGTCTTATCCTTGACTGCTTTAGCTTTGTTGAGTTTCCCTGAAGCTGGACGACTGTTATCGATTAAGAAGCAGGAATAACCTATCCTCCGAGCTGCCCTCATTTATCATCTAAGGCAAGTTTTTATTGCTGGCACACATTGATTCATGAGATTGAGGTTGAAATCTATCTACTAAACAATGCAATGGTACTTGAGAAGATGGTAATTGATCCATACACTAGATCTTACAAAGTGTAATAAAGATGGGAAGTTAAAGAAACTTGTGACAGTTGAACTACTATGTGAAGGCTGAGGCTCTTCGCACATCATAGAACCGAAGTTCGTCCACCTTTGGAACTGCGTATTAGTTGAACAGCAAAATACTTAATGCAATAAATCCTGATGCATGGTATGTAAAATGAACATGATAATATGTGTAAGCTGAAGAAAGAAGATATATACACAAACCTTGCCATTATAGTTATGACTTCGTATGCTCATCTTTCTAAACAGTGTCAGGTGGCAGCCAGAGTTCCCCCAAACACTTCAGTAGGTCAGGGACCTCCCTTAATAAGGGTCCAAGAAGAGCAGACAACATAACCCCAGTGAAGTGAACAGGGGAACTCTAGAGGACATCTGACTCTCTATGTCTTCTTTGTGGTTAGTTGATTAGGCAATAGGAAGTCAGCCTACCTATTTATAAGTAAAAGCTCTATACGTGCATGTGGCCAAGTAATTGTGACCCTTCAGCTGATCTGACCGGCGTCACATGGCAAGTTATTGAAACTTAAGGATAGAGAATAATCTTGAGCTCTCCCTCATCTTTTCCATACTTGTATTACTGTCATAGTTCAAAAAGTTCCGTATGCATTGCCCTTAATAACTTTGACGTGTCTGTTATTAACTGACCATGCTATCTTTAATTAGGAGTTATCTGTATGTATATTTTTTGACACGACATTAAATAAAAAGGTTCATTATGAAAGATATATTTCAATTATTAGCTGCTTAGATTCTATGCGGATGGGGTGAAGAAAATGATGGATAGAGAATAAAAGTATATATAGCTAGAATTTTATGCAATTTTTTACCTCAAAATCCTTCAAAAGGATTTATCTCGCCTGTTATTGCGTCTAGATTAATTTTTCACAAGGGAATTTATCCCATCATCTTTAGACTCACATAAATCAAAACAAACAACCAGCAACATCGAAGATAATCGCAAGTGTCATACCAAATAATTGAGGTTAATCAACCCAAGTTTCCACATGAAGCAACCAGCAGAAGGAAGTTAAACAAAAACAAGATATTTTGAAGCTACTATCTCAAAACTGAAGTTTTCTTGTTTTTGCAGAGAGTCCTGACATAATCAGAGAGCTACACAAAATATACTGCTTTCTATAGTTAGTTTATAATGGTGATTCTGTTGGTGCTGTAACTGAAACTAACAGATTCAGTGCAAACTTGTCAAGCAAGTCTCGAGACTTGCTGAGCAAACAAGAGAGTTCGAGCAAGAGAAAGAAAGAAAAACTAAGAAAAATGAAGAGAAAATTGATGAACAAACTGAACTTCATTCATAAATTGCATAATGGCACAATGCCAATACATAAACCAAGCACTAAGCTTGTCAAAAACAGCAAATAATTACATAAACATCACCTACCTCCACTAATGACATGGAAACTTGAAATTTTGGCTTGTAAACTTATACAAAGTTGTGTTTACAGCTCATACACAAGCTAATTACATCAGTCAACAACCTAACTTAGTTAGAAATGAACTAAGATTACATTTCATTGACTAGGAATTACAAAATAAACAAAATAAGCTTGCATCAGCAGCTCCTGCATGACTTGGTCTTCTTGGCCTGTATGCTGTCGAGTTTGCTGCATGCTGAACCAACTTCATCACTCCTCCTTGGTTTGCATGGAGCAAACACCTAGCTTCTTTCTTAAACATTTGAACCTTGTGACACTAAGGGCTTTGGTTAAAATGTCTGCAAGTTGATCCTCTGAATTATAGTGGATCAGCTTTACTTCCTGAGCTTGCTCCATTTCTCGAACAACATGCAACTTGATGCTGAAATGTTTTGTTCTTCCATGGAACACTGGATTTTAGCAATTGCTACTGCAGATTGGTTGTCACAGAAGATCTCAGTAGCTTCCTCTTGATGCACATTCAAGTCAGCCAATATTTTCCTTAGCCATATGGCTTGGTTGACAGCACTTGCTGTTGCCACATACTCTGCTTCCGCAGTAGATTGAGCTACTAGACTTTGCTTCTTTGAGCTCCAACAAAACATGGCTGAACCAAGGTTAAAAGCATACCCTGAGGTGCTTTTCATGTCATCTATCGAGCCAGCCCAGTCACTATCAGTGTAGCCAACCAGCTTCAGATTTCCTTCTTTGCTGTACTTCAAACCATAGTTTAAAGTGCCTTTGACATATCTCAGCACTCTCTTTGCAGCTTGGAAATGCTTCTCATTGCAGCAATGAAAGAACCTTGAGAGCAATCCTACAGCATACATGATGTCTGGTCTAGTGGCAGTCAAGTATAGCAAGCAACCAACTAGACTCCTGTAGGTTGTTTCACAAACTTTCTTAAAATCACCTTGGCTCGATAGTTTTTCTCCAACAACAACAGGTGTTTTAGTTGCCTTGCTGTTTTGCATGGAGAACCTGGTCAGAATCTTTGTGGCAAAGCTTCTCTGGCTTAAAAATATCTCATTCTGTACTTGAGACACCTCCATTCCAAGAAAATATGACATCTCCCCAAGATCAGACATTTCAAACACTTCCTGCATCTTGGTCTTGAAGTCAGCCAGCACTACTCGATCTCCTCCTGTCACTAGAAGATCATCAACATACAGGGACACAATGAGTTGTATTTGTGTCCATTGTTTCTTGACATACAGTGTTGGCTCACTCTTGCTTCGATCGAATCCCAGATCAGTCAAGTAGCCATCGATTCTGCTATACCAAGCCCTTGGAGCCTGTTTTAATCCATATAGGGCCTTCTTCAGTTTGTAGACCATATACTCTCTGCCAGCTATTTCAAACCCTTGTGGTTGTTCAACATAGATGTCTTCATCTAAGAAACCATTTAGAAAGGCTGATTTCACATCAAGTTGATGGATCTTCCATTCGAGCTGTACTGCTAAGGCAATCAGCAGTCTGATGGTGTCGAGCCTGGCCACTGGTGCAAAGGTCTCCAGGTAGTCCAAGCCATACCTCTGACTGAACCCCTTGACAACTAGCCTTGCTTTCAGCTTGTTCAAGGTACCATCAGCATTCTGCTTGGCTTTGTACACCCATTTCACCCCAATCACCTTCCTTTTGACTGGCCTTTCAACCAATTCCCAGGTCTGGTTCTTCTCAATCATGCTGATTTCCTCAGCCATTGCCTGCTTCCACCCTTGCTGAGCCTCAGCCTCTTCAAAGTTGCTTGGTTCAGCTATGGCTACATGAACCCTTTCATAAATCTCAGCCAATGACCTTGTTCCTCTGACTGGTTCATCATCAATATCCATTTCAGGGACATTTTGGTCTGGCTCAGCTTGGTCTGCTGCAAGTTCTTCAGAAACTTCTTCAAGTTCATGTCTTTCCCAGTTCCAACATGACCTCTCATCAAATACCACATCCCTGCTTACTGACATTTTGTTTGTTGAAGGATCTAAAATCCTATAGCCTTTCTTAACAGTGCTATACCCCACCAAAACACCAAGTCGAGCCCTTTCAGACAATTTGTCCCTTTTAACAGCAGGTACATGTGCATAACAGATGCATCCAAAGACCTTCAGATGAGCCAGTGATGGCTTGAAGCTAAACCAGGCCTCGAATGGGGTCATTTGATCCAAAGCCTTGGTTGGAAGTCTATTTTGAATGTATGTTGCAGTGTTAACTGCTTCTGCCCATAGTGCTTTAGGCAGATTCTTCTGAATCATCAAGCACCTGGCCATATCCATCAAACTCCTATTCTTCTTTTCATTTACCCCATTCTGCTGAGGTGTATATGTGTTAGTAAGTTGATGTTTGATGCCTGCCTTATCACAGAAGGCTTGGAACTGAGCTGAGGTGTACTCAGTCCCATTATCAGACCTTATGGTCTTCAGCTTGCAGCCTGTTTCAGTCTCAGAAGCAGTCTTAAACTTCCAAAACACAGTGGCCACCTCTGATTTCTGTTTTAAGAAGTAAATCCAGCAATATCTCGAGAAATCATCAATGAACAGTATGAAATACCTGTTTCCACTTAATGACTCAGTCTTCATAGGGCCACACACATCAGTATGCACCAGTTGGAGTTTTTCAGAGGCTCTCCAGGCTTGATTCGAGGGAAATGGGAGTCTGGCCTGCTTTCCTAGCTGACATACTTCACATACATCATCATGGTCCACTGAGTTGATGAAATTTTCAGCCAGGTCCTCTCTGACCATTCGAGCCATCGATCTGAAGTTGGCATGTCCCAGTCTTTGATGCAACAGCTTGGATTCATCTGAAGTGGCTGTGTAGGCAATGTCTGAATTTTTTGTCCAATCAACCACAAAGCTCTTATCAGCCATAGGGACTGCCATCAGTTTGGATCCACTTGGATCACTGATTTGGCACTGGTGGTCTTTAAACACAACTGAATAACCTTTTTCCAGCAACTAAGCTATGCTGAGCAGGTTTCTTTCAATTTCAGGCACCAACAGCACATTTGAAATCACTTTGGTACCTGTAAGGGTGCATATCAGCACATCACCCTTGCCTTCAGCTTGAATAAAATGACCATTTCCTATCTTGACTTTAGTTCTTGCAGCTTCTGTCTAAAGACTTGAAGATTGCAGCATCAGGTGTCATGTGGTTGGTACATCCACTGTCTAGGAGCCAACCAGATGAGGACCTTTCCTGAGCAGCTGAGCATGATACAGCAAAGACTTGCTCCTCTTGATCACTGTCCTCCTTAGCTACTCGAGCCTCAGCTTTCACCTGTTGAAACTGATTCTGCCTCGATTTGGTCTTACTCTTGCAGACTCTCTCAACATGACCCTTCTTCTTACAATGCTGACACACAGCATCTGGATTGAACCAGCATTTTTCTTCTGAATGACCAGCCTTTCTGCAGTGCTTGCAAGTCTGACCTTCTCTCCTTGCAGCATCATTCTTTGGCTTGTCTCTCCAGGTCTTCTTGCCTTTCTAGGTAGTATTTGTTCTTGCCTGAAAGGCACCTTCTTGATGCTCCTCTAGTCTGCTTGCTCTCCTCTGCTCTTGAGCATATAGAGCACTGATGAACTTTGTCAGGGAGATGGTGGACAGATCCCTTGAGTCCTCGAGAGATGAGATTTTTGCCTCATACCTCTCAGGCAGAGTTGCTATAACCTTCTCCACTATCCTAGCTTCATTGAACTGCTCTCCAAAGAGCCTGATGCTGTTAACCACAGCCATAATCCTGTCAGAATATTGCTTGACAGTTTCTTCTTCCTTCATCTTCAAATTCTCGAAATCTCTCCTCAAGTTTAACAATTGTTGCTGCCTTGTCCTCTCTGTCCCTTGAAACTCTTCCTGCAACTTGTCCCAGGCCTGTTTTGGTGATTCACAGGCCATAATCCTTGTGAAAATCACATCAGACACTGAGTTTTGGATGCAAGACATAGCCTTGTGCCTCTTGGTCCTTTCATCAGCATGCTGCCTGATCTGAGCCACTGTTGGATTAGCTCTAAGTGGCTCTGGTTCAACATCAGAGTTGACCACCTCCCACAGATCGAAAGCCTGCAGGTAGGTCTTCATTTTGACCACCCATATGTGATAGCCTTCTCCATTGAAGACTTGAGGTGCAGCTGGTGAAAAGCTTGATGAAGCCATGGATTTGTGTAACAGATCCCTTAAGAAATAGGCTCTAGATACCAATTGTTGGTGCTGTAACTGAAACTAACAGTTTCAGTGCAAACTTGTCAAGCAAGTCTCAAGACTTGCTGAGCAAACAAGAGAATTCTAGCAAGAGAAAGAAAGAAAAACTAAGAAAAATGAAGAGAAAATTGATGAACAAACTGAACTTCATTCATAAATTGCATAATGGCACAATGCCAATACATAAACCAAGCACTAAGCTTGTCAAAAACAGCAAATAATTACCTAAACATCACCTACCTCCACTAGTGACATGGAAACTTGAAATTTTGGCTTGTAAACTTATACAAAGTTGTGTTTACAGCTCATACATAAGCTAATTACATCAGTCAACAACCTAACTTAGTTAGAAATGAACTAAGATTACATTTCATTGACTAGGAATTACAAAATAAACAAAATAAGCTTGCATCAGCAGCTCCTGCATGACTTGGTCTTCTTGGCCTGCATGCTGTCGAGTTTGCTGCATGCTGAACCAACTTCATCAGATTCAAATGGCTTATTGCTACTGGATTTGATATGCAAGAGCAACAATTCTAGCTAGCATGGTGTTGTTAATAAAGATAAAAATAACCAGATGAAGTTGATTGATTACTTACTAAAACTGGTTTTCTTTTTTCTTTGCATAATAACTAATAATCTTTCTTGATTAAATCTTTAGGGAAATATGGTTTTTTATCAGTTGTATCATTACGCAATGCTTCGTGGCTAATTTAGAAATCGTTGATGGCTTTTCTAGCAAGGTTAGGCTATTGTCATAAAACCGTTTCAACTTGCTCCAAGGAAAATGAATGGACATTTCTTTTATTCAGTTTAATTGCACCATGATAAGATCCAAGGCTAAACAAGCTTGATTCATATAACTCCTTTAACTGGAATAGATGAAGTTTTTTTTTGTTGCACCAATCTGATTGACAATGTTAAAGATAGAAACTTATGGTCTGATTGAAATGCTAAACATTGATAATTAGCCATCAATTTCATAATTCATCAATAAAATGTTTTTTTTAATGCATTGCAGATGCTACAAGAGATTTGACTAAACAAAATTTCTCATTTACTCCTAATGTTTCAAATTTTTATTAAATGATTTAATTTTCAAAGCCAAGGAAATAATCCTAGTTAATGTTGTCAAGCATGAGGCATAGTGTTTTATACTTGAAAAAGGGTTCCTTTTTTCTTCTTCTGAAAAGTGAAAAGAAGAGGTCCGAATGGACAAATATTTAACATGTAAAGAGTTGGGGAAATCCAAAAAGCTTTTTGTCCACTTGTTACCATTCTTCTCTTCTCTTCTATTGCTAAACCCTTTATTTCCCCTCAAATATTGGCCGGGTTCAATTCCAACAATATGAAAGCCATGAATTTCACTCACTCTCAATCATTTATGGATCGTCATTTCAAAATGTGTCAGTCTCTAAGCTTAGTGAAGCTTCCCTATTGATACAGTGAACCCTCATTGCATAAATATACCAAGAAAGAGTAGCATGAGAAAGGGAAAGTGAGCTATTCCCTGGAGTTGCCCTGATCACTTCACTGAGGCTATTTTAAGACCCTTAACAGAGGGAATTTGGTCCTACTGAAGTGTTTGGGGTAACTCTGGGAGATAGTTGGCACTGGTCAGCAGCAAACGTTGTTGGAGGCTTATTTGATGTCTAGGCAAGCTTTCCCAGTACCATGTAAACTTCCTCATCCATTCTCCATTGTAGACATGCTATCTGGTTTCCTTTTGCATCATTTGGTTTTGTTCTTATTATTATGTTTTTAATATTTGCATTACTATCATCTACTGCTCCAACAATGTGTTAAAAATGGCCAACCATGCTACTGTTATACAGCTTGTAAACATGCTGCAGCACGTATGCTTGCTGTAACAGCAAGGTTGTTTAGTTACTTTGTTAAGTTACTTAGTTGAAAATGAACTAAGTTGTTATTATTTTGATGTTTTTAGTTTCCGATTGATATATCAGCTTGTGTGCAAGTTAAGTTTTACTTGTTTCAAAGTATGATTAGTGGTAGTAGGTAGTATTTGGTGATGTATTTGGCTATAAATGTATTGTTTTTTCTAATTAAATGAATGAGCAAAATGAGCTATCAGCCATAAGTTCCCTTGCCGCACATTTGTGTGCAAGTAAAAATATTTCATGCATCTTGCTTCCTTGTTCTATGTCCTGATAACCCCAACACAATGCCAACATTCATAATGAAATTTACTATCAGTTTCTGTTGGTAAAATAATCAAACTCTTTTAAATCCATTCACAAAAATTAACCGATAACTAAAATAGTTTCAATAAGAAACAAATGAAGTTAACCGATAACTAAAATAGTTTCAATAAGAAACAAACGAAAGAATGTTAAATACACAAAGTTCATATCTAAGCCTAATTGGCTGGCATCTCAAACCGGCAAATAGGGCAATAATGGCTCTGCCTCAGCCACTTCTCGATGCAATCACCATGAAAAGTATGAGAACAAGGCATCCGAGAAGCATCAAACCCAACCTCGAGCTCCTCCAAACATATCATGCAGTCTTCTTCATCTCCAGCTTCTATTCTGACCGTCTTTAGCATCTCCTTAAACAAGGACTCTTTAGCCGGAATCATGCCATAGTTACTGTTTTGAAACTCTGGTTCTGATTCAGCCAATGCTCTTCCCATCAAAATCCCATCATTGTAATGTTCCACAATGGATGCCTGTATCACTGATCGTAAAGGCAACACTTTACAATTAATTCCTCTGCTAAGAACCCAATGTGACAGTCTTCGTCCACGTCAGAGAATTTCATGAATGAAGCTGTGATAACCAAGAGAGGCTGTGTTGATTCGGAGTCTTGTAAACGTGGGAAATAGAATTTAGTGAAGCAGGTGCTCGTTTTCAACAATGTTGAGCTTGAAACGGAAGGTTTGTCGGAAGGACAAAGGGTCGTCGGTGGTGGTGTAGATGTCTGCTAGGCAATCATGGTGGACTGATACCAAAACGAAGTCAATGCTTAATTGAAAATTCATAAAACGGGGAGCAATATTACGAGTTTGTGGGATGATCTTATTTTGAAAAGTACTGCGGTGAAAGATACCACACTCGTTTGGAGTTGAATCCATTAGGAACTTAAGAAGCTAGAAACGTTTATACTAGGAACCCACAATCAGTTTTTCTTTTTGAAGTTTCCTATTCTCCTAATAGTATTTATAAGAAAAGACAACGGCGGTGTAGAGTATGGAGTAGAAATACGTAAATATTATTTGTTTAATCACTAAATTATAAGTATTCCCATTCCTCTAATGACTCCTAAAACGATTAGCAGTTAGAAACCTATAAATGAGAGGGGTAAATACCAAATAATCCCTCGGGCTATTAGCGTAAATCTTATGGTTTCAAGAATAATTTTCATTCTAATATTTATTTTCTTTTGGCCAATTATTTTCTTGCTTGTTCTAATACATTTTTTAAAGAGTTTGTTTCCAGATAATTCTTTTTGCTAAATAATTACAATAATAGTATTACCAAAAATAATTGTTATAAATTCTTTTAGGAGTTTAAATTAAATTTTAATTTTTATAGTAGTAAAAATATAATTTCATCATTTGAGTAATTTATATATTTATCATTTTAAAAAGATTAAGTTAAATTTTTATTATTTTCAAGGGCAAAGTGTAATTTTATATTTACTAATTTAAAATTTTAAAAAATTAAAAGATCTAAATGAATTTTTTTTCTTTTTAGGAAGGCCGAGGCCCCGCCCCTTAAAATTTTTTTTCCTCTACCTCTATAAAAAATTTATTTTAGCATTTCATTAAATTTTTCATCTCTTTTAACTCTTAAACTTGTATTGTTTATAAAATCACTTCAAAATGGGTGGAAAAATTAAGATCTGTTAACTTTGCTGTCGCGGTAATTTACGTGTATGCCACGTTAGCAAATAAATAATTTTTAAAAATATATAAAATATATTTTTTAAATTTTTTATATTGTTAATCATTTTAATTTTAAATTTTTAAATTTTAAAAAATAATTAATTGTTGACGTGACAATTCACTTTATATCACACCAATAAAGTTAACAAATGTTAATTTTTTTATCTATTTTAGGATAATTTGATAAATAATTCAAATTTCAAGCGAAAAATTAGAAGAAGAACTAATGTGATTTGACAACTAATTCAAATTTCAAGCGAAAAATTAGTAAAAGAGCTAAAATAATTTTTCTTTTTTAGCTAGAGGGCAAAGTAAGTTATAATGCCTTTTATTTTTGTATTATATTGATATATTTAAGTTTAGGCCAAATTTTACTAGTCCTTGTACTATACATGAGATGTGGATTTAGTTTCATATTTTAATATAATCCTTTTTAATCTTTTGTATCAATCTAAAATATTTTCTGTATTAATATATATTTAAGGGTTGAATTTTTTTTTTACATAAAAGGAATAATTAAAAATTTTTAATTCATGTCAAATTTGACATGAATTATCTATATAGATAAAGAATAAAATATGACAATTAAATTGTTAAAATATTAATCGTATAAAAAATTATGTAAAACCACCCAAATTTTACTATAGTACATAAGTAGTGTTTTTTTTAATAAAGAGAAGGCCTGAGAAGGCCTGAAAAGGCCAGAGCTAAAACTTGTGTGAGACATTCGGCCAGCTCCAAATCTTCCATCGGCAACTTCCAGCTCCCAGCTACTGGGCCTTCCAGCATCTGCAGTTCATACGGTCTCTGGTTGAAATGCTTTGCTACAAAATCAACAACTTGGTTTGCCTCCCGTGGCACATGCTTGATCTCCACACTCCACTGCCAGCTCAGCAATTCCTATATCAGTCTCCAAAGTGGCTTCAAATAATTCTCCACAGGTGCATCATTCTGTATCAACTAGATGGGCCCGAAGTTATCACACTTAAGCTCCAGATGCCTATAACCCTGTTGCCAAACTATTTGGAGACCATCGGCCATAGCCTGCAACGCCGCTTGTAGTATTGAACCCACTCCTATGTTCCTTCCAAAACCAGTTCACCATTTTCCCAATTCAGCTCGAGATACCCCACCTACGGCTTACACACCCCATAGAGGAGTCCATTGCTCCATCTACGTTAAGTTTTATCCAACCCGACTTCGGTAAAGGCAATATACTGCTTCCCATATTCGACTTGGGCACCTTGTCCCTCCCTCTCTTTGCATGCTCCATACTTCGTGCCCAACTTAAGTTGTGATTGAGCACTAGGTCAGAACAGTAATGAACATGTAGGAACAAGTTCTTATTTTTCCAGATTTGCCAAATAAGCATTCAAAAAGCGAAGCCCATTGCACTCCCGCATATTTGATACCACCAAGTTTGTTATCAATATTATCAGTAATCCAAGAGCTTAATGGAGCATTGAAAAAAATCATCATTAACCTGTTCGAGAATCACTTTCTTTCAAGTTGCCATAGCCCCTTGTACGATCACCCACTGCATGGAGAGTGTCATCATAGCATATTTGGGAAAAAAATATTTTAAGAAATACTTTTGAAAATATTATTAATATCATATTTATAAAAACGTTTTGATAATAATTTGAGATAATATTTTATAAAGTTTTGCAATAATATTTTATAAGGTTTTGAAATAATATTTTGAAACATTATATATTAATGATATTTATGATGTTTTAAAATATTTTCTATTAGAAATAAATTTAATTTCTAAAAATAAAAGTATTATTTTAATATATTATTAAATATATTATTTAATACCATCATAAAGTTTATTATAAAAATATAACATCATATACAATTTATTAAATTTAAATTTTATAATTTGAAATTCATTATTTAATTTAAGGGTAAAATTGAAATTCTATTCAATTCAATTCCTTACATAATCTTTTTCAATTCTTCTATCCAACCAAAAAATGTAATATTAAAAATCCTACCAAATGCATGTGTGTGGAAACCACGAATTTAAAACATTGATATATAACTGATGGATGTAATATAATATGTATAATAAAAATTAAAAGATGAAAATTATATTAAAATAATACTTTAGTTTAGTAGCAATATTAATGATTTATGAATGTAAATAATATGGGTTCAAATCTCACTCATGTAAGTTTTTATTGATTTTTTAAATAAAAAAATTAAAATACAGCTTTTTTTACCTACATAATACAAAAATAAAAAATAAATACTTAAATGGTATGCTAATACCATTATTTACTAAAATAGTATGCTTGCAACAGTACTAAGAGGTGGAGGGCATAAAGGAGGTAACACCCAATTTTTTTCGGACACATTCATTCAAACATCATTACAAAATTATACGTTTTTTTTAATATATATATATAGGGTAGAGGGTGTGAGAGAAGCGGTACCAATATTTATTTTTATATTTATTTATTTTACAAATGATTGTATTGATGCAATTGGGTTTTTAATTTTATAGAAATGGTGTGTTTGAAAGAAAGACAGATATGTTTTTGTGTTTTTTTAATATTTGTTTCTGGTTTTTTAATTTAAATGCAGATAACAGAAAAGGTATTAGTTTAATTTTTGTTGATAGTTTATTCTGTAAAGAGGGTGTTTTGAAGAAAGGGAGTAGGTATATTTCTGTTATTTTTTGTTTAACATTATTTTTTGTTGTTTATGTACTTAATACATGGTCCCATTGTGTTGAAATTTTTGAGAGTTTTTTTTTTGTTATTTACTTAACTAGTATAAAGACAATTATTATGTCCATTAATGTGATCTTTTCAATTTTTATTTGTATTTATTATGTATTTATTTGTTGGCTTTGTTATCCAAAAAAATACAAAAAAAAAACAACAACTCAAATGGTAAAATAAATAAATACAATATAAATAGTGATACCGCCTCCTACATGCCCTCCACCTCTTGGTACTGTTGCAAATATACCATTTTGGTAAATAATGGTATTGGCATATCATTTAGGTATTTATTTTTTATTTTTGTATTATGTAGGTAAAAAAAATCCTAAAATACTCTCGAATAATATAACTTATTTTAATTATAGAATGACATTTTCGTAATTTCTTTAATTGAATTGGTGACCGGTTGACTCGTGATACCAATGACATTTTCATAATTTCTCTAATTGAATTGGTAACCGGTTGACTCGTGATACAAACTCAGTCTGGAGCTTAAATAATAGTAAGTACATATATAATTGATAGATGTAATAAATTATGCAAAAAAAAGTTTAAAAGGTGAATATTATATTAAAGTTTTAGTTTAGTGGCAATGTTGATGTTTTATTGATATAAATAGCATGCGTTCAAAACTCATCCCATTTAAGTTTTTCTTATTCGTCTTTTTAAATAAAAAATTAAAATATCATTGAATGATGTAACTTATTTTAATTATGAAAGGATATTTTCATAATTCCTCTAACCGAGTTGGTGCAAGTTAACTCATTACATCAATTCAGTCAAATGATTAAATAATAATATAGATTATTACTTGTGTATTCTATTACATCCAACTAAATCACTAGTATTTTATTTCCACAAAATAGTTATTTATAGTGAGCCAAATGTGGCATTAGGGATTTTGCCTTTTTTTTTTTTGGTTTGTTATATTTTGATAGCAATGATCGAGTTTGAATGAAATGAATCAATGTAGTCCTTATAAAACAAAAGTAAGACAATTAGTATTGCATCGATGAACCACTATTTTTTATTAGAATGATACGTATCGATATTAATCTATTTTAGTGTATCATTTCAAATTTATCTATTTTTTAAAAAATATTTAATATATATATAAATATATTTACAAATATAAAATGAATAATACTAATTAATAAACTCAACAACTAAAAATCTATGGTTCAGATAAATCTTTAAATATTCATCATTTAATATGAATTTTTAAGGATTTAAATCTTTCACTTTTTCAATAAATAAATAAAAAAACTAAAAGGGAGCGGAGATTTTTTCTTTGATAATCAAATGAGTAAATTATTTTTATTATATTTAGTTTTTTATATTTTAAATATAAAAGTATATTCTAAAAAACTTTTTAAAATAAATAATTAAAAAAATTTATATTCTTTTAATATTATTCATGCACCAAATCGGCACGAATCAAAATTTTCACTAACGAAAAATGATAATTGTTCTAATTTAACAATGAAACGGTGCGTATTGGTTAGCACAATCGAAACCGGTGCAAAACTAACCAAATTACATTAGAATATATGAAAAAGTAAAAATTAATAAAGATATCTCTCCCCGCTCCGGTGATGCCCCTTATTATACTTACACACCTACTTCTCTTGTCATCTGTTTTACACATTTATTTGTGCGGGCCGTTTTCATCTCTTTCTTAGTTTTTATTTAGTTTTAAATTCACTAAAAAAAAGCCTGCACGAGATTCTCTTGTTCGAGGAATCCTTCACGGTACAAAATTCAATGCTACAATTCTTTTTTGTCCTTACAATTACAGTTTTAATTTCTCTTATATAAATAAATAAATAATATTAAGCTTGCAAAACAAAAGTTCTAAAATATAAACACGAAATTCGTTCTTCAGATCTCTGAATGCTCACAGTTCCGGTAATGACAGCTTAGTAGCGAACAAGGACTTCATATTTGATGCTCTTTTCAGGCGAAAGCTTTTGATCCTCTCTTCTTTTTCACCTTTTTCCAGTTCTGCCGACACGCTTGCTTTTACTTTTTTTTTCTTGATTTAATTGTATTACTTTTCATTTACTTGAGTAGATGTGGATTTTGGCTATGTATCTTTTACTCTCTTTTTTACCGTTGAGATTGTGAAGAAAATCTGAAAACGGAAAGGAAAATTTCAAACTTTCTTTGTTTTAGTTTGCTTGTCTGGGTTCTCCATTTTCAGTCGCTATCCAGTTCGATATCATTTTTTTGTTTTTTATGATTGAATTAAGTTTGTCTTTTATTTATAGTAACTTATAACTAACAAGCTAATGATTATGTAGTGTAGTGCCGTTTTGACTGCCATTACTTGCAAACTGTATTAGGATATTGAGTGCGTTTGGTTGTTTTTAAAATGCTACTTTAAAAAAAAATAGAGTTTAATGCTAACTAGCTAAATATTGAGGCTTTGGTTGGGTATGACCTTCGCAGATTTCCAGATTTAGAAACTTGGAATTTTAATTATTTTTGGGTTTAACGGAGATGGGGAAATCTCCAGCGAAATGGATCAAGACCTTGCTTCTTGGGAAGAAATCTTCAAAGTCCAGTTTCTCAAAAGGAAAAGAGAAGCTGGTAAGGAAGTATTAATTATCTTCAAATGTGAAATAGCACTTGAAGATTGAAAATGTTGCATATTCTAATTTTTGTTGATTATCATGGGCAGAATTCTGCAACTAAAGGTGAGGTTTTGGTTTCTTCCAAGGTGTCTGACCTATCAGCGGATCCTCCATCGATTTCAGCACCTATTCTAGTGAGCCGTGTTAGGAATGTGGTGGACTCTGAGAAGGGTATACCTGACCAATTGCCGATTGATGGGGCAAATATTCCATCTCTAAAAGTGGATGGAAATAATGCCACAACCGGTAATTTTGGTAACCCAGAAAATCCTGATAGGATTAGGCTTGACCCAGCTGCTGTGACAGTACAGGCTGCTTTCAGAGGTTATCTGGTAGCTACTCTCCCCTTTAAAAGTTACTTTTATACTTAAAGGTCATCCATAGTAATGAAACTTGTAAGCATTTTACTGCTAATCGTTCAGTTGTGTGAAAACTCTGTTGACTGTTATTTGCAGTATCTTGAATGCACTATCACTGTTCTGCTTATTTTTCTAATATTGGAACCTTGCACTTTGCATCATGCCTTATGTTGTTAATGATGATTGTTTAACTTATAGTTAAGGATATGTGAAGATTAGATGACATGTGATTGATTCATACTTCTTTCGTGGTATGATCTAGACCTTTCGTTTATTGGGAGGTAGAAAATTGAACCAGATATAGGTTTAACTGCTTATATATGTCAGACTCTACAATTGACTGGCTGCCTCTATGTTTTATATTTACTTTATACTTTCATATTGTTATGAGCATAGGGGATGTAAGTGAATGTAATTCTTAGGGGCCCGGATTACTGTTTACAGCAACTTGGGTAGTCTACTATTCATTTGACTGAGTTTCTCAGGTTAACACAAGTATCAGTTTCGTCTTGTTTAGAGATATTTGAGTCTGTAAATATTCGACAACCTGCTGATTTATAGTATTTGTAAAAATTTTAAATGCAAATTTGGTTTTTGTAAGTTTGCATAAAGTTTGATAGAGATACTGAATCTGCTGTCAACTTTTACATTTACTTATATTATGATTATTATCCTCCCTAAAATCATGTAGTTTTATTGATGACAATATTTTGTGTTGGAAGGCTCGCCGGGCATTTCGAATCCTCAAGGGCATTATAAGGCTGCAAGCAGTTATTTGTGGTCACTTGGTTAGAAGACAAGCTGTTGCTACTTTATGCTGTACATGGGGAATTGTTAAGTTGCAAGCACTAGCTCGTGGTCAAAAGGTCAGATGTTCAGATATTGCCATGGAAATACAGGAAAAACATCCAAGACTGCTTCAGGTGATTTTTCTTACCGATCAGTGGATAATGGCTTGTTGTTTCTTGCTATCCTGACAATAACTGTAAACAACAGTTGTTTGCCCTAGTTGAGTTTGTTGTTTATGTATAAAGTCTGAGAATAAAGGTATTTTTGTGATTATATTGATATTAACATGGGCACTGATATCATAACCATTCAATAATAATAAAGGATAATTTTATTTCAGGTTCTTATCTGAAAATAAAAGTATACCTCCCTTTGTTTCATTATGTGGCATTTTGAGTAGCTAATTGCACATAACGTGATAAGGTAGCTACTTTTTTTTTTTTCTTTATTTAAGCAGGGTTTGAAAAGCTCAAATTCTATAGGAGTGAGCATATCTTCAATGGTGAAGAATTTATCAAATAATGTGTTTGTTCAGAAGGTATGATTTGGTTCCTCATACTACTATTGTATTCTGCTTACTGTTTAAAATGAGAACTTCTGTGCTGATAGAAAGTCTGTGATGTTTAGCCTTTAGGACAATTTTCATGCTCCTAATTCTTGCTTTTGTCACCGCAGTAGTGGTCTGATGCATATTTTTTAACGTATCATTGCTCCCGTTTCTTTTGTGCTTCAAACTTGCGCTTATGCACCTTGATCCTTTGAATGGTTCTGTTTACGTTAAAGTTATAATTTTCTATTGCGGATATTCTTACTCTTGTTATCTTTAGTATTTTTTTTTCCTCTGTGGTACTTAATGTTTATAATATCAGTACAATAGAGGCGTCTTTCCTATTTTAACTTGCAAGTGATGTCTAAAACTCTAAATAGCTGTATGCCCCATATTATTTTGAGAGCCACCATGCCTGAGTCCTGTATTTCACCTTCTGAGAATCTTGAATGCAAATGTATCAGTTGTTCATAGATCCCTTCTTTTTGTATCAAAACTACCTCTGGCCTATTTTTTAAGCTTGTTTATTTATCTACATTTTTTACTACTATTGATTTTTGATAATGCTTACTTGTTAATATGTTCTTCTCAGAGGACTTAAATCTTAGAAAATGTCTTCAATTATTTTGGGCCCCCACGTGTGGCACTTCCTTTCCTAAGCTTGTTGAACCTCATGAAATGATAAACAACAAAAGAAGAAGAAGAAAGAAAGAAAGAAATGTTATGTCAAGTACTCAGACTTTAGAACTCTAGCATGACTAGTAACAAAATTTTGCATGAAGATACATTCCTGCTCCTGGCCCCTTTTCCTTTAATATGGATGAAATTTGTTAGAGATGAATGTTTTTGATGCGTGCCACTGCTTCCTGTTCCTAGCTGATGGCCTGTTGTGGATGCCAAGAATCATGGTGTCTTGACCTACGCCAGTTCTGCAATGTTTTTTTTCATTGTTGTTCCAATCTGTATTTGACCATGCATTTCTATCATTTCAGCTTTTGGCCTCATCACCTTCTGTATTGCCTCTACAACTTCAGTATGTTCCGGAGGAGCCTAACTCATCCTGGCAATGGCTTCAACGATGGACAAGATCACAATTTTGGGAATACCCCTCAAAACCAATTAGGAGTGGAAAGACAAAGCTAAGTGTTCAGAAACTATCCAATGCAAAAGCTGTTAATGGATCTAGTCATTCTACCTTGGAGCATAAAAAAAATAAACGAGGTCTGAGGAGAGTTTCTGTCAACTCAGCAGCAGATTCAGTTTGGGAGCATCCACAAAATGAGCTCGAGAGGGTTAAGCGCAATTTAAGAAAGCTTTCCAACTCTTCAAAGGAGGTTACTGACAAGTCTGAGTTTGTTAATGAGAAAACAAAGAAGACTCTGAAAATATATTCTAGTTCTAACGACCCCGATGTTTTAGAGCAGGAATCTGCTGAGAAGATAAGAGATGTGACTGCAACACTATCAGAACTGTCAATTCTTGAGGCAGATCTGAAATTTTCCTCAGAAGATGCTTCTCTTGGTGAGCCTATTGTCTGTCCAGCAGTTGATTTTCCACCGGCCAAAAACAATGGCAAAATTGAGCGCATGCCAGTAACAGAGGAGTTAAACTCTAAGGATGAGCAGGTCGGTGATGAGAGCTCAAACACAAACCAAAGAAGAGCTTCTTTCCCAGCAAAAATTGATAATCAGGCAAATGGGTTAAATCACATGCCAAAAGTGCTCAGTTATATGGCACCAACTGAATCTGCGAAAGCTAGACTTAGGGGTCAACGGTCCCCAAGGTTTATCCCCGAGGCAGTTGAGAAAAATGGGTTAAACAGGCGGTATTCTCTGCCAACTTCAACCAATAGTAATACAGGTTCACAATCCCCACATACTCAAAGACAGGTTCGAGTAGCTGCCAAAGGTGCTATCATCAGTGACAAATCTCAATCATCCTCTAAAGATGCTAATGGTAAGCACAACTTCACATTGAATGTTTTATGCCCTTCTGTTTGTGATTTTGTTTTGCTAAATTAGTATTACCTATGGATATTCTGCTTAGTTTTCCCCCATTCTTTAAGTAAGAGATGGAAACTGGCAGCCTCTGTTGTACATAAATTCATGTCTACATGTGTAGTTAAACATGTTGGAATTCCTTAAATTAAGCAGATTTTCTACCTTAGTTCTAGGAATTTCCTTGTACTATTAGCCATAATCAAATTACTAATTTTTAGGGATAGGCTAATTTCTAGAGATTATTTCCTTTTTAATTTTCCTGCTATTCTTTAAAAGGCTATAGTCAGATTAGAAAAAATAAGAATAATTCTTCTTCCTAAACTTGTTCATGGTATCAAGAGCATCAGGAATTCAGTTGATCCTACTCTTTCTTCTCTTTTCTTGTTCTGTTGTCTCTGTTAGAAACCCTACTCTCATGGGTGACACCGAAAATTCCTCTGAGACTCTTCGTAAACTTCGGCTAACCAAAACTCAACTTGAGGCTCTTCATAAACTACTCAGGACTCCTACAGCCAGTGGGTCACTAGCTATTCAAGGTACTGCTTTAAATACTACACACGAACCTATCACAACTTCCTGGATACTAGACTCGGGTGCATCCGACCACATGACAGGTAATCTAAGTTTGTTTCACACCTATTTACTTTGTCATGATCACTCTCGGATTTGCATAGCTGATGGATCTTACTCGCTGGTGGTTGGAATTGGGACAGTTAGACTTACTGAAAATTTTTCTCTTGATAAAGTTTTACATGTTCCAAATCTTTCCTATAATTTATTCTCAATTAGCAAGTTTACCAAGGATGAAAAAGTACTTGTTGAATTTTCTGCTTTAGGTTGTGTGGTTTAGGAACAGGAATCGGGGAAGATGATTGGCACTGCTAAAGTTGATGATGGCTTATATGTTTGGAACAAAAACAGTTCACAAGAAGGGATGGCCTTATCTACATCAAAAGAAGATTCTATCATGCTATGGCACCGTAGACTAGGACACCCAAATTTCATGTACTTGAAGAAATTGTTTCCTCTACTATTTCTAAATAAGAAAATAAGTTCATTGAACTGTGAAGTTTGCCAACTGCCTAAACACACTCGTGTCCCTTATCCTTTGAAACCTTATGTTCAATCTCAACCTTTCTCTTTAATCCACAGTGATCTATGGGGAGCCAGTCGAGTAAAAAACATCTCAGGGGCTAGGTGGTTCATAACTTTCATTGATGACCACACTAGAGTTTGTTGGATCTATCTCCTTAAAGAAAAATCCGAAGTCTCTAAAGTCTTCAAAAATTTTCATTCAATGATTCGAACCCAGTTCAATTCAAATATTCACACCCTTAGAACTGATAATGGGAGAGAGTACTTTAATTCTATCCTAAGTCCTTATCTTTCTGAGTAAGGAATCATATATCAAAGTTCTTGTCCTGACACACCTCAACAAAACGGGGTTTTCGAGAGGAAAAATAGACACCTTGTAGCCATGGCTCGTGCTCTTATGTTTACTATGGGTGTACCAAAGTATTTATGGGGAGAAGCTGTCCTCACTGCTTGTTATCTTATAAACCGACTCCCATCTAAGGTATTAAACTTTCAAACACCTTTACATACTATTCAAAAAAATTTTCCCTTGTTTCGTGTTCCTAATCTCCCAACCAAAACATTTGGTTGCAAAGCGTTTGTCCACAACCATCAACCTAACCGATCTAAACTTGATCCTAGAGCCCACACTTGTGTCTTTATTGGTTACTCACCTACACAAAAAGGGTACAAGTGCTACTCTCCAACCTTACACTGGATGTTTGTGTCCCTTGATGTTACTTTCTTCGAAAACGAGCCATATTTTTCAGCCTCTCATCTTCAGGGGGAGATACTTAGTGAAGATGAGACCTTGAGCAATCTTCTCATTATACCTCAAGACTCTATCAGCCCTACCACCACTACAAAACCTGCTGAAAATCCTACAGCCACTGTTTTTCCTGTTTTGGAACCTGTTTTTCCTATCTCCACTGTTCAGCAACAAGAAACAAGGGTGATTAACCATACTAATGAAGAAAAACAGCCCACTCATTCTGAAAAACAACAAGAAAAAACTCAGGGGCTTCGTGTATACTCTCGGAGACATCAGCTGCCTGAAACAGAAACAGTAGTACCAATGCCATCTTTACCCGAGGACTGTCTTGAGGAAAAAGTTTCACCTCCTTCATCTTCCATCTATCTTCCAATTGCAGTAAGAAAGGGCACTAGGAGCTGCACTTAACATCCCATTTCTCGGTTTGTATCCTATGGAAACTTGTCTAAATCCTACAATGCCTTTGTTTCTAATGTTGAGTCTATAGAAACTCCAAAAAACATAGAAGAGGCTCTTAAGTCAACCAAATGGAGGCAAGCTGTGTTAGAAGAAATAAAGGCTCTTGAAGACAATGTAACTTGGGAAATATCTAAACTACTTACTGGGAAGAAGACCGTGGGTTGTAAGTGGATTTTCACCACAAAATTTAAACCAGATGGGAGCATTGATCGATACAAGGCTAGACTTGTGGCCAGGGGTTTCACTCAAACATATGGGTTGGACTATGAGGAAACATTTGTATCGATGGCCAAATTGAATACTATTCAAGTACTTTTCTCAATTGCTGTCAACTTAGAATGGCCTTTGATCCAATTGGATGTAAAAAACGCTTTTCTCAATGGAGAATTAAACGAAGAAGTCTACATGGATTTCCGCCTGGATTCGAAGGAAGCAAGGGCCAAGTATGCAAGTTGAAGAAGTCCTTGTATAGATTAAAGCAATCCCCTAGGGCTTGGTTTAATCCTTTTGCCAAAGCCATGACTAGTAGACATTATACTCAAGGTCACGCTGATCACACCTTATTCGACAAACACTCGGATAATGGGAACTCCTGTATTCTCATTGTCTATGTAGATGACATAATATTGACAGGGGATGATTCTATTGAAATTGAAAGACTAAAAGAGTTCTTAAGTCTTGAGTTTCAACTTAAAGATTTGGGGAATCTTCGATATTTTCTAGGAACGGAGATAGCAAGGTCAAAGGCAGGTATTTCAATCTCTCAAAGAAAGTATGTTCTTGATCTACTTTCTGAAGTCGGACTGTTGGGTTACAAACCAGTCGAGACTCCTATGGAACCCAACCTTAAATTAGGAACTGATAAGGATAGAGAAGAGGTAGACAGGGGGAGATATCAACGGTTAGTGGGAAAACTTATCTATCTTTCTCACACTTGTCCGGACATAGCTTTTGGAGTAAGTGTTATAAGTCAATTTATGCATGCTTCTAGGGAGAAACATTTAGAAGCTGCCTACAGGATATTGAGATACTTAAAAGGGACTCCTGGTAAGGGGTTGCATTTCAAGAAAGATGTAAATCGAAGCATAGAAGTCACACTGATGTAGACTGGGCAGGGGCAGTTAATGACAGGCGCTCCACAAGCGGTTACTGCAGCTATGTTTGGGGTAATCTCGTGACATGGAGGAGTAAAAAGCAATCTGTTCTGGCACGCAGCAGTGCTGAATCTGAATATCGAGCTTTGTCCCACGGTATATGTGAAGGAATGTGGTTACAACGGCTAATGGGAGAACTAAAATTATCCTATACAAAACCTCTAACATTATACTGTGACAACCAGGCAGCAGTTAGCATAGCTCATAACCCTGTACACCATGACCATACCAAGTATGTGGAAATTGATCGCCACTTTATTACGGAGAAAATTAACAAAGGGGAAGTTTGTGTTTCATATCTACCTACAAGACAACAAGTAGCAGACGTGTTAACCAAAAGCTTGAGCAGAAAAATGTTCGAAGAAATTATAGGCAAGCTGGGTTTGATTAACATCTACACTCCAGCTTGAGGGGGAGTGTTGGAATTCCTTAAATTAAGCAGATTTTCTACCTTAGTTTTAGGAATTTCCTTGTACTATTAGCCATAATCAAATTACTAATTTTTAGGGATAGGCTAATTTCTAGAGATTATTTCCTTTTTATTTTTCCTGCTATTCTTTAAAAGGCTATAGTCAGATTAGAAAAAACATGCTCTTATGTGGTAGTTCTATGCAATAATTAGCATGCAACTTTCATTTTGAGCATGGTATCTAAACTAGACAGTTGTCGTCTTTGCTCATCACTTTTGAACATGTTTAGTTCTCTCCCTCTATGCTGCTTCTACATGATGACCATCCTTTATTGTTGGCTTGGCAATTTTCAGATAAGGTGGTCAGAGCCAAGTGGAGGAGGTAATTCTTGCACAAGGAATTGTTTTGATGAAGTTTCCATGGGTAAATATTTGTAGATGTTACAGTTGTTTATTTGGTTCGTTTGTGTTTGTACGTAAGATTCTTTGGATCCACTGTTCACTCTCTTCTACCATTTAATATCATAGGAATAGAGTGTGCCCATTTGCATATCTGGCTTTCATAGATATCCTAGTGTTATAAATCTATCTATTTATCTAATCTATCTACCTAATATATATAAAAGTACCAACTCTAAAATTGTAAATAGTGAATGACATATTTACTCTTAATATTTTTTACAATTAAGTATTCAAACAATAGTTACGCTATTGATAATTTTTAAATATTTAAACCTTAACTAATTCTTTTTTTATTAAATTAAAATATCAATTAATTTTATTGATTTTACTAAAATTCTTTTAATATAAAATTCTTTTATTTAATATTTTATTCTTCTATTTAATATTTTTTTATTTTACTTTCCTTTTTTTTAATTTTTTTACTTTCCCTTTTGAACGTATATATGATTTAATTAGATTTTTTTACTTCAAAATTTTTGGACTTAATAGTTTTAATTTTATATCAAAATAATATTTAAAATTAAATATTCAAATAGAAAATAATTTTGTTTTATTAAATTAAAAGATTAATTAATTTTATTTTGGTATTATTTCATTAAATTTTTTATTAATGCAGAAATCTTTTAATTAATATTTTTAATTGTTACTTTTTTGTCTAAGCATTGAAAAAGGACATGACAAATTTGACCCTTAACATTTACATCTTTTATCAATCTTGTTTTTATTTTTTTTATTTTTAGTTAAATTTGACTTTCAACCCTTTAAATAGAGTAAAATTTTACAATTTGCATTTCAAAAAGAGTGAATTGTTTTTTTTTAAAAGAGAAATATTGACTAAAATGTTAAAATTTTAAACATGAAAGCTCGCATGATAATCCACGTATATTTCATGCTATTTTTTTTGAAAATTAATAAATTTTTTACTTTTAAGTTATTTTATTTTTGAATATTTTTATAATTATTAAATTATTATTGACGTGACATACAAGACAAATAGTGTCATGTCAGCATGAAGCACACGTAGATTGTTATGATGACATCGTTAAAAGATTAATGTTTTAATCATCATATCCGTTAAAAAAACGATTTAACTACTTTTTGAAAGGTAAATGGTTAAATTTAACTCAAAAAAATAAATAAAAGTCAAATTCACAAAATATATAAACATTAAGAGTTAAATTTATTATTATACATTCAAAATTAGTCAGAAGATAAAATTAATAACTTTCTATCCTAAAATTACTTTTAGTCTTCCTATAATTCTACTTAATTTACAAATTCCTAGGACTTATACATGCTTCTCGAAATTTTAATTCTGTGATTCGCTGCTTGATTGCATATTTATATTTACTTCCTCAAATTTATTTTAGGTATACAAATCACTACAAGTATGATAATTGTTTTACAATTTTCATTTTTATATACTCATAATTTATTTTCATTATTTATACTTAAAGCTTCCGAGTAAAAATTATATCCTTTTTGGGAACACGTCAACAATTGTTTAGTACACAATATGTATATATATTTCTTAAAGATCTAAATTCTACACTATGAATATATTTTCAAAATAAAAAATAAAAAATTCGTCCTACAATTCGTAGAACTTACGATTATATTCAAGGAATTGAAATACAACAGAACCAGTAGAACCAAACTACACTAAGAAACAAAAAGAAGAATAATTTTTTTTTCCTGATCCCAAAAAAAATTTAAATACTAAAATAATAGCTTGAGAGATGTTTATAAAGGAGAAATTGGAAGGTATCATTGTAAGAATAATATCATATATGCAATTTCTTTTTGAGTTTCAAGTGGACGGGATTAAAGAAATGTTTCTTAAGAGGGGATTGGTTAGGATATCAAGCTAATTTGAAGAGTTGGAACCATCAATGCGTTTAGACTATATAAAACATTGTTGATCTATGGGGAAAATAGTATCAATGAAAGAATCACCCACATAAGGATTATAATAAAATGACTATAAAGTTTTTAATTAATTGATTAAGTCACATTGAGGAAGTTTTGATACTCAATTGTGATTGCATTCAGTCATCAGTTTTTGAATACAGAGAAGTATTGACATTCGTAAAGTATTTTTGTTTGGAAAATTGTTCTAACAATCCATATATCCAATGCCATCCGATGTTGAATTAAGTAGCTTTGCTGATCAAAGAAAAAATTTGGAAAAAAAAAGGAACATATTTGTGTAAGTGGTGGAAATAATAAAAAAGAAGATGTGCAGATTTAATGAAATGGCTTTGGGAATTTTTTATGTTGAGCATAACAATGAAAAAAAGAAGCATAATATCAAACATGATCATGTATGTATTGGTAAAAGGTAGATGTTGAGTATTTAGATGGAAGCAATTATCAAGAAACAATATTAAGTGAAATGATAAATGGTGGAGATGAAGGAAGCTTACTACACCAACATTGGGCAATAGAAATTCATGGGCTTCTTGTAACACCCCTAACCTATATCCGTCGCCGGATTAGGGTTAAGAGGCATTACCAGACATATCAGAAACATTTAGCATTCATTTCACAATCATCATAGCATCATAGTCATACATCAATACAGAGTCCCTTGCATAGGTCAACGGAACCTTAAACATGCTTTAGAAAGGGGTCAGGACTAAACCGAATGCATACAAAATTTTTTTGAAACTTAAGTATTTTTCAAAGTTATATAGGTCACACGCCCGTGTGAACAGGCCGTGTGCCTTATACAACATTACACACGCCCGTGTGTCTAATGTCGTATAAATAGGGCATACATACTGACTTGTCTACACGGCCACAAGTCACACCAGTGTGTCAGGCCATGTGAAAATTAAGGAGGCTACTGACTTGGATCACATGACCAGTCACACTCCCGTGTGTCTAACCCGTGCTCGAAATTGACTTGGCCACATGGCCTAGCACACGCCCATGTGTGCGACCGTGTGGTGTGCCCAGGCTTATTTCGAAATGGCCATTGAGCAACACGGCAGAGACACACACCCGTGTCCCTGCCCGTGTGGGCAAAAATAGGCCATTTACAAGGCCATAATGCCACCCCTTTAGGGTCCTCCTTACAAATACCTTTCAAGCATCAAATACATCATATTTTCAACCAATTTCAACTACAAAACATTCATAATTCATATCATATATTCATCAACTAAATTCATGCTCATTATTCTAAATAAAATATACATATTTACCTACTAAACATATTCAATTATACATATTCTTAACACAAAGTTTCACATTCATTCTTGTATCAAAATCATACCATTTCCATAACCAAACCACATTACTAACTTACCAAATTGACCATTTCTCACTAGGTCATTCACGAGCACATCACATAGGCATAATTTGCATCACGTATCATATACCAAAATCAAACCATAAGTTCAACCATAATTTAACCATATCACATGGCATGATATACACATTACAAAACATTTACAAGTACTTCTAGCCTATACATGCCATACTTCAATATATACATTTTCAAAAGGTACCAAAATAGAGTTCCATAGTGTGGTGATGATCCTCAACGATCCCCAAGCTCCCGGTAGCCACGATATCTATAAAACAGTTGAAAGACACACAATGTAAGCTTTTAAAAGCTTAGTAAGCCTTATATAAATAAACTTATCACATAACACAATTATAAACCAAGCCAATCATGTAATTCATGGCCAAAATACTATCACTTACTACATAGTTCATATACAATTCACATAATCCTAATTCATTCGGTCATATAACATATTTTCTCATGCTTATTTCATATATCATCACTTACACATGTACTTACCTTTTACTCTCAAACATAATATAAATTTCAAACGTACTTGATTCGGATACACATTTCATATATTCATTCTTTTCTCGGAATGCCCATTGAACCCTTCAGAATCATAAGGATATGCGGATAAGTCAAAAAGCTCGTACAATGCCAACATCCTAGACGTGGTGTTACATGTAATAAAAAACGATGCCACTGTCCCAGACAGGGTCTTACATGAAATCAAATACGATGCCGATATCCTAGACATAGTCTTACACGTAATCATAAGTCGATGGCAACGTCCCAGATGTGGTCCTACAAGAAATCACATATCGGATCCTATGTCATAACATATGTATCCTAACTATTCCTATGGTTCGTACGGGGCTTTTTGAACATCGAAACACTGCTGATGCTTTCACAATTCCACATATTCATCTTCTATGTCATTCATTTCATTTCAAGAGCATATAAGCATTGATAATTCAATTCAAAATACATTTATTTGTATATCGACTTACCTCGTACGGAAATGAACAGAAACAAGCGACTATTCAACGACTTTCGTTTTCCTCCGATCTAATTCTGTTTTCTTTAATTCTTGATCTAAACCAATTCAAATTTAACTTATTCAAACTCACATTCATTCAAATCAATCCAAAAATACATATTTAGGGCATTTTACAAATTAGCCCTCACATTTTCACATTTTGACATTTTAGTCCCTAATTCATAAAATCACAAAATACACCAAATTTCCATATACACTTGCTTAGCCGAATATACATGGTGTTCATATAAGTCCATATATTTCATTTATTTCACATTTTAGTCCCTCAAAATCTCATTTTTACAATTTAGCCCAAATTACTCAAATTCATCAAAAATTCAAAGACAAAATATATTAACCCAACACATATCTTTTATTTACTATAATCAAACTTCATAAAACTCATAATTTCATCAATGACTCAACTAAAAATCATCAACAAAATTAGAAATTAAAACTTGGGCTTGATAGATTACTAAGCAACTATCACAAAAACGTAGAAATTATAAAGAAAAGGAACAAAACTCAACCTTAATCAAAGAAATCAATAGCTGAACCCTAGCTTGTATTTTTCTTTCTTTTTCTTTGTGTTTTTCGACAAGGATGAGTATAAAATGAACTAATTTCATGTTTTGTTTAATTTAATTAACATAATAAGCCATT
Source organism: Gossypium hirsutum (assembly GCF_007990345.1). NCBI lineage: Eukaryota > Viridiplantae > Streptophyta > Magnoliopsida > Malvales > Malvaceae > Gossypium > Gossypium hirsutum. The sequence continues at coordinate 18,302,015 of NC_053436.1, forward strand.
TACTAAATTAGCCTTATTATTTTCATTATAATTCCACTAGCTAATGTCCATCCATGTCATTTCATGAATTCAATGGTCCATTTACAACATAAAGACCTCACATTTAAAAAGATACATCAAATAGGCACTTTAACAAATAGTAAAAAACTTAGATTGAGGCAAGAACAAAGTACTTGATTAGTTGGCTAGTTTCGTTGTTCTACGACCGAGGTAAGTTCGTAGGTGTTAATTTCAATATAAATGAATGTTATATGCTTTGATATTGCATAAAATGTGTTTATGAGATTGCATATAAGGTTTGAATTGTGAATACGACTATACGAAAGTGTTCGACGGTGAAATCGACAAGCGAAACTTCTCAGTTAAACTTTAAGTACAGTGATGATGATAATGTAATGTCATTAAGTAAATTTACAGGCTTCAGGCCATGATATCTGCACTTCGTGTGCGAATAATACCTTGATTTGGCTACGGGCAATGATATAGGTATTATGAGAGGATTTATCTTGATTTGGTTACGGGCCATGGTATAGGTACTTTGGGATAAGTTAATAATACCTTGATTTGGCTACGGGCAATGATATAGGTATTATGAGAGGATTTACTTTGATTTGGTTACAGGCCATGGTATAGGTACTTTGGGATAAGTTACCTTGATTTGGCTACGGGCCATGGTATAGTTGCTTATCGAATGTGATTCTTGAGTATCTGATCTCTATCCCTAATGGTTCAGCAGATAAATGAATGTCATGGTTGAGAAAGAGGTTAGTACGAGATAATACGGGTATGTACGGAACTTACTCAATTACTACATTGAGAAAGTTTAAGGAAATGGTATTTAATTATGTTTGAGACATGAATAAGGTTTGTATTATTGTAAAGATGATATAGTAATGTGTTATTTGTCTATGTTTTATAGATAATCAAAGCTAGCTCAGACTTGGGGATCGTCAGGAAACGTTGTCACACTATCTATCATTTGTTGGTACTTTTGAAGCTTGTATTTATGGTATATGGCATGTATAAGCTAGTGTCATTTTGATGTATTTTAGCTATGATATTAGACATGAGATCTGGTTTGAAAGTTAGTGTAAATTTTGGTTGGTAAGTGCTATATATATATGTGTGTGATGCCTATGATGCCTTATATGTTGGCTTATTTGATGTGATTATGTGTTGGTTATCTTGGTTAATTGTTAATTGATGTGTTAATGCTTTTGGATTTAGATAAATTGTGATAGTTTTGGTTTGATTAAATGGCATATTTTTGTTGCTTAAAGATATATTGAAATGATGCTATTTTTGGTTGATTTATGTGTTTGAGATTAGGGTGGCAAATTGGCTTTACAAATGGCCTATTTTTGTCCACATGGGTAGAGACACGGGCAAGTGTCTCAGTCGTGTACGACACACGATCATGTTACACTGTCGTGTGTCCCTTGCGATAGTCCTATAATTTAAAGTCAGTCTCCAGCACAGCCTAGACACACGGGCATGTCTGATGGCCATGTAAGGCACACAGCCATGGCACATGGGCGTGTGTGGCCATTTTGAAGGGTACATGGGCTAGACACACGGGCGTGTGGTTAGCCGTGTTGATAAACTGTAATTTATACATATTTTTATCCCACGCTTAGCACATTTATGGATGGTTTCTCCTTAGATTTGGTGAATTCGATGCTCCTAATCCTTTAATTTCATGTTTTATACTTAGGTGAGCATAGGAAGTAAAAAGAGCAAGAAATGGGCCGAAAACGGAGAAAATGGACCCGCATGGGAAATCGACATGGCCTGGACCTCCTCACACGGGCGTGTCACACGGCTATGTCTATTTGGCAGGATCGAAGCATGACTTACATGGGTAGACTACACGCTCGTGCCTATTCAATAGCCTTCACCACGGGCGTGTCCCTGCCGAGCCCAAGTTTAGTCCTATTCGGAGAAGGCCACTTTTGAGGGCTCTTAGGCATTTTACAGCCTATTTAAACACTAGAGGAGGCACTTAGAAAGGGGACGGGGAGTAGAAGCAAGGAATTACTTAAGGGAAGCCGATTGGTCCATCTCAGAAGCTGGATTCATCGTCAAGACTGAAGATCTCCCTTCAATTTCCATTCAGGGGTTTTGGATTTTCTTTATGTTTTGTTATCTTTATTCTTTTGAGATGTTTTCTTTCTTAGTTATGAACTAAACCCCCTAAATACCTAAGGGGAATGAAACCTAAGACAGATCTTTTTATTATTATATGAATTGTGTGATAAATATTTGACTTGTTCTCAATTATGTGTTCTTAATTCTTTTTTAATATTCCAGTATATTGATTCAAGTTAATGCTCTTATTCAGAGGAGGAATAGACCCTGTTTAAGAGTAAATTTTTCATAATTAAGCGGAGTTGACTGCACGCCTAGAGATAGGGTGATAAGATTTTTCCGAATTAGGGTGAAACCTAATAAGGGGATCCATAGATCGAGTTAATGCAACACTAGGGTGTTAATTAGAAAGAGATTTCAATTAATCAACCTAGGGTTAGACGTTTTTAGTCTCGAGAGAGATAATAATATAAATTAGGGATTTCTACGGATCAAGTCAAATGAATAAATCATTTGATTCAGAGTCAAATAACAAGTGAAGTCTAGGTGGATTTTTCCTTGGGTATTGTCTTAATCAATTGAGTTCTCCCAAAAACTTTTCCCAATTTTCTCTTTGTGCATCCTTAGTTTAGTTAATTAGTTTAGATAAAAAAAACCCTTAATTTTAGGCTAGATAATAAAAAAGAAGTAATTACTAGTACTCTTGGTTCCTTTGGGTTGAACAATCCAGTCTTGCTAAAGCTATACTACTGTTCGATTGGTACACTTGCCTTCATCGTGATAATAGTTAGTTTTAAGAACGATTAATTATAAATTTTTAAAACCTATCGCGAATATCACGTATCATGTTTTTGGCACCGTTGCCAGGGAACTAGGATATTAGGAACACTCGATTTTTATTACTTTAGCCATTCTACTTTATTTGCAATTTAAATTTTTATTTTCTTTCCTAATTTTTCTTTTATTTGTTCCTGGCAGGTTTTTATAGTGTATGACTAGAAGAAACCCATCAGGACCATTACTATTTGATAGTGAGATCGATCGCACAGTTTGTAGATACCGAAGAGAAATAAGGTGAAGCTTAAGATACACAGAGGAAGTGCAAGAGGAGATACTTCAACCACAACCAAGGAGATTTCTGAAAACCAGGAAAATCTGCTACCTTTTGCGATTGCCGCTGATCCAGTAAATTAGAATCCTGCTCCACGTACTATGTATGATTATGCTAAACCTTCTTTAACAGGAACTGAATCGAGCATAGTTAAGCCTGCTGTTGCTGCAAATAATTTTGAACTGAAACCTAACACAATTCAAATGATCCGACAGCTTGTTCAGTTTGATAGTTTGCAGGACGAGGATCCCAACGCTCACTTGGCAAATTTCTTAGAGTTTTGCGACACTTTTAAAATCAATGGCATTTCTGATGATGCCATTCACCTTCGGTCATTTCCCTTTTCATTGAGGAATAAGGCTAAACAATGGTTGAACTCGTTACCATGAGGGTCAATCACTACTTGGGAACAAATGGCCAAAAATTTTTTATTAAAATATTTTCCACCGGCTAAAACAGCCAAATTATGTAATGATATCTGCTCTTTTGTATAGATGGATTTAAAAACACTCTACGATGCATGGGAGAGATACAAGTTCAAATGTTTCACAATGGGTTACCACTCTGGCTACAGGTTCAAACGTTTCACAATGGCCTGGATCCTTCGACTTGACAGATGATTGACGCTGCCGCTAGTGGAACTATCAATAATAAGACACCTGAGGATGCTTATGAATTTATAGAAAAGATGTCAGTGAATAATTATTAGTGGCAAGTCATGAGGATAAAGCCAACGAAAACAGTCGGCATTTTTAACATCGATTGGGTCAGCATGCTCTTTAATCAGGTTGAACTTTTGAATAGAAAAATTGAAGGTTTTCTTGGTTCTTCACAGGTTCACCCAGTAATGCAGTGCGAAGTAAGTGGAGGTGGATCAAGCAATTCAAAATACGCACCTGATAAACCATAATTTATACATATTTTTACCCTATGTTTAATGTATTTTATGGATGATTTCTTATTAGAATTGGTGAATTCGATGCTCCTAAAGCTTTAATTTAATGTTTTATACTTAGGAGACCATAGGAGATCGAAAGGAAAGAGAAACGGGCCAAAAATAGAGAAAATGGGCCAAAGTACGAAATTAACACGGCCTTGTCCTCCTCACACGGGCATACCACATAGCTGTGTCAATTTGGCAGGCTCGAACACGGCCTGAAGTAGTCGAACACGGGCGTGTACCACGGGCGTGTCCTTGACAAGCCCAAGTTAAGTCCAAGAAAAGGCCACTTTTAAAGGCTTCTACGCATTCTAAATCCTATAAATAAACTCTAGAAGAGGAGAAAAAGGAGACGGAGAACGGGGAGTAAGGAATTACTCCAAGAAAGCCTATTGATCCATCTCGGAAGCCGGATTCATCATCATGATTGAAGATCTCTCCTCAATTTTCCTTCAGGAGTTTTGAGTTTTCTTTATGTTTTGTATTCTTTATTCTTTTGAGATGTTTTCTTATTTAGTTATGAACTAAAACCCCTAAATACCTAAGGGGAATGAAACCTAAGACGAATCTTTTATTATTTTCTAAATCGTATGATAAATATTTAACTTCTTCTTAATTATGTGTTCTTAATTCTTGTTTTGATATCCCATGATACTGATTCAAGAAACGCTCTTATTCAGAGGAGGAATAGACCCTATCTAAGAGTACAATTGTCATAATTAAGCGGAGTTGATTGCGCGCCTAGAAATAGGGTGACAAGATTTTTTCGGATTAGGGTGAAACCTAATAAGGGGATCCATAAATCGAGTTAATGCAACCCTAGAGTGTTAATTAGAGAAAAGTTATTCAATCTAGGGATTAGACGTTATTTGTCTTGAATAGGGATAATAACATAACTTAGGGATCTCTACGAAACAAGTTGAATGAATAAATCGTCCGATTCGGAGCCAGAATAACAAGTAAAGTCTAGGTGGATTTTTCCTTAGGTATTGTCTTAAGTCAATCGATTTTTCCAAAAAATAATTTCCCAATTCTTTTCTCTTTCCGTTCTTAGTTTAGATAATTAGTTAATTAAAACAAAACCCCATCATTCTTAGGCTAATAATAAAATGATAGTCATTGCTAGTACTTTTAGTTCCTTTGGGTTCGACAATCCGATCTTGCTAAAACTATACTACTGTTCGATAGGTACACTTGCCTACATCACGATAATAGTTAGTTCAAGAACGAGTAATTATAAATATTTAAAACATATCATGAAATAATGCGATCAAGTTTTTGGTGCCTTTGTCGGGGAACTGAAGTATTAGGAACGCTTAATTTTTATTGCTTTAGCCATTTATTTTTCTTGCAATTTAATTTATTATTATTATTTATTAACCTACTCTTTCTTTCTCTTGGCAGGTTTTCATAGTTTATAACTAGAAGAAACCGTCAGGGCCACTACTTTTTGATGAAGAAATTGATCGCATAGTTCGTAAAAACCAAAGGGAAATAAGGCGAAGCTTAAGATACACAGAGAACGAGCAAGAAGACGATACTCAACCCCCAACCGAAGAGATGGCTGAAAACCAAGGCAATCAGCTACCTCCTGCAATTGTGGTTAATCAAAATCCTGCTCTATGCACTATGTATGATTATGCTAAACCTTCTTTAACAGGAACTGAATCTATCATAGTTAGACCTACTGTAGCTGCAAATACTTTTGAATTAAAACCTAACACTCTTCAGATGAGACAACAATTTGTTCAGTTTGATGGTTGCAGGATGAAGATCCCAACGCTCACTTAGCAAACATTCTGGAATTTTGCGATACATTTAAAATCAATGGCGTTTCTGATGATGCCATTCATCTTTGGTTGTTTCCCTTTTCATTGAGGAACAAAGATAAACAGTGGTTGAACTCGTTACCACGAGGTTCAATTACTACTTGGGAACAAATGACCGAAAATTTTTACTAAAATATTTTTCCCCAGCTAAAATGGCTAAATTATGCAATGATATCTCTTCTTTTGTGTAGATGGATTTAGAAACACTCTACGATACATGGGAGAGATACAAGGACCTTCTGAGAAGGTACCCTCACCATGGGTTACCACTTTGGCTCCAAGTACAAACATTCTGCAATGGTCTGAATCCTTCGACTTGGCAAATGGTTGACACAGCTGCTGACGGAACCATCAACAACAAAATACCGGAAGATGCCTATGAATTTATAGAGGAGATGTCATTGAATAACTATCAGTGGTAAGTCATGAGCATAAAGCTAACGAAAACAGCCAGCGTTTATAACGTCGATTCAGTCACCATGCTCCCTAATCAGGTAGAACTTTTGAATAAGAAAGTTGATAGTTTTATTAGTTCTTCACAGGTTCACCTAGTAATGCAGTGCGAAGCAAGTGGAGATGGAACAAATCATTCAGAATACCAACCTTATGGCTACAACATGGATAACGAGCAATTAAACTACATGTGTAATAATCCTCGACCCCAAAACAATCCATATAGTAACACTTATAATGCAGGTTGGAGGAACCACCCAAATTTCTCGTGAGGCGGTCAAGGAAATCAAGGACCACAACATCCTCCGGGCTATCAACTACCACCCTACCAATAGGAAAAGAAGCCAAACCTTGAAGAGATGCTCTCAAAGTTTATATCAGTGTCGAAAACTCATTTTCAGAACATTGAGACAGCACTTAAAAATCAACAAGCATCGATCCAAGGTCTCGAAACTCAAATAGGCCAGCTTTCCAAATTGATCTCTAAACAACCACAAGGTAGTTTGCCAAGTAATACCGAACCTAACCTAATGGAACAACTCAACGCAATCAATATTCAAGATGACGAAGGAGCCGTTGAGCCTGATCCAAAACCGAGGTAAGAAACTGTGGTAAGTAAAGGTCAAGGTGAGGTATATCAAAATACAAATAAACAGTGACTGTCGAATATAAACATCGTGTGCCATACCCCAACGTGACAAGGAAAGACCGCTGACATGAACAATTTGGTAAATTCCTTAAACTTGTTAAAAAATTACATATTAACTTACAATTTATTGAAGCTCTATCGCAGATGCCAAACGCAATGAAATTTTTAAAGGAGCTTTTAGCAAATAAGCAAAAGTTGGACGAGGCGTCACATGTGGAGCTGAACGCAGTCTGCTCAGCCATTTTCCAAAATAAACTACCCAACAAACTAAAAGACCCAGGGAGTTTTACGATTCCTTGTTTAATTGGTAGTTTAGATGTTAATCATGCATTAGCTGATCTAGGGGCTAGTATGAACGTCATGCCTTACAAAACGTTTAAGCAACTAGGTCTCAGGAAACCCAAACAGACTAGGATGTGCATTCAATTAGCAGATAAAACTATAAGATTCCCTAGAGGTATTATTGAAGATGTGCTGTTAAAATTGATAAATTTATATTTCCCGTTAATTTTATTATTCTAGATATAGAAGAGGATAACAGCACTCCCTTAATTCTAGGAAGGCCCTTTTTAGCAACTGCTAAAACCATCATTGATGTTGGCACAGGTGAACTTACACTACGAGTGGGAGACGAAACAATCACCCTTCAAGCTCGCAATTCTGGCAACACATTAGGAATTGAAGGTGATCATTTAAATCATTCTACTAAAACTAACCACATGATACAACCCACTTTGCAGGAGATAAGTCTGAAGGAAGTACACGAGTCATTCTCAAGTAAAGGACCTGTTGAAGTACACGAGTCATTCTCAAGTAAAGGACCTGTTCATAAAGATCAAAGACTACAAATCGAGGAACTCGATGAATGGCGGATGCACAAACCAAGAACACCCGACAAACTGAAACTACGCCAAAACATGCTCGATACCTCTCAAAATCAACTTAAGGTTGGTGATAAGGTCTTATTAGATGCCGCAGATCCCCACATTGTCACTACCACACCGAATGAGGAAATCCCTCTTACGGTACTCAGTATTTTTCCGTTCAGTATGGTGGAGGTGAGTCATCCCAAGTTCGGCACTTTTAAGGTAAACAACACCCGATTAAAACCTTATTTTGATGAGATTGATAGCAGGAATGAGGAGTATAAACTCCTCGAACCACCATGATCATATAACAGAGAGGTGAGTCGAGCTTATACTATAAATAAGCGCTTCTCGAAAGGCAACCCGAGCACTAACAATATTAATTTCTTTAAATTTTGGTATTTGACTCCTAACTTACTAATAGAAATCTTGAATACAGGTATTTTCACAGAGACACGGCCAAGCGCACAGCCGTGCTTAAGGCCGTGTGAAAACAGGGCAAAAGATTTCCCCAACACGGGCTACGATTAAATGCAACGACCGTGTGATATGGCCGTGGTCGAGTATGCCAAAACAACACGGGCGTGCGACACTCCCGTGTGGAAGAACCATGGGTGAACCGTTTAAAACAACACGGGTGTGCTATACGCCCGTGTGGAACACCCGTGGTCGAACCTGTTAAATTAACACGGGCGTGGAGCTTGCATACACGGGCATGGGAGAAGCAAACGAAGCTAGACACAGTTATGCAACACGGCCATGTTCACCAACATGCCCGAGGCACACGGACGTGTGTTAAATTTCAAATACGCCAAAATAGGAAAAACGCGAAACACACAGGGTGAAATTGGGGCACACGGGCACGTGCCATAGCCATGTGTCCCAAAATCTATAAATAGGCGGTACTATTCACTTTCTTCTCCATTCAAAAACCCTAACCCTAGCCGCTGCTACTCCACACGGCCTCCCTGCCACGCCCGTGCACTGCTTCTCACTCCATTTTTGATGCCCAATCTCTCTCCCTTAGCATTTGTTCACTCTTTTCACATCCATTCTACTTATTTTTAATGCTTATTCTTAAAATAATTGTTACTTTTATCATACTATGTTCATTTTGTTCATTATTTCTTGCATTATTCGATTATTTGTCATGCATTTTATGTTAATGTAGGTTGTTAGGAAAGCTTCATTCCTTTGTCATTCATATGCCATTATTATGCCCATCCTCATGCCCTTACAATGTCACGAAATTATGCTATCAAAAAGAATTTTTTTGGTTGAGTTTGGTTCATATTTTGGCTAAAATTAGTAGTTTAAATTCATGGCTTTCCAAATTCATGTATTTACTATTATTCCTCTTTACAAATTATAGGTATACGATGTCGTCTTCACGAGGAAAAAAAACCACTGTCCCCGCTTCAAAGAAGAGGAAGGGAGCATCATCTTCCACGGATCCAACCGCAGAAATTCGTCACCCTCTCCTGCAGTTTCCCCGAGGGCCCCAAGAAGAGCTTTTCCAAATACTTCGGGCCCGACCCTTAATTACGGGCTACTGCATCAACTGGGCTACCATAGAACAAGTCCAAATGGCTGACGCGATTTGGGCTCTCCTAACCACTGACCCTTGGGAGCTGTTCTTCGGGATTATCGAGCCGACATACCTCGATCTCACGATGGAACTATGCTCAACGTTCCATCTCCAGACCGTAATGACAAGGTATGATGATCTCGACAAGGTCCAGTTTTGCCTAGGCGGATTAATCCGTCAGCTAAGCGTCCTAAAGTTTGGTGCTACACTAGGCTTATACACAGAGGAGTTCGGGGAGGAGAATGAACTACATACTCTCAGTCGCCACATACATGTCTCTCCCTTGAAGTGGTGGCACATGTTAGCCCCTAGGACGGCCTCCTACAATCCTAGCCACTCCAAGGCATCAGTCTCCCACCATCCCTAAGGTACTTACACGCTATTTTAGCTCACACGATTTTAGGGAGGCGAGAGAGCACTGGCGTCATCAACACCCACGACGTCTACTTCTTATGGTGCATGTCGCAGGGGCACGTCATCAACCTTGCTTATTTCATTGCGCTTACGATTCAGCACCAGACAGAGTGGCAACAAAAGGGGGTCATCTCCATTGGCCCTTACGTAGCTCGGCTGGTGCAACACTTTGGGCTCTTCAACACCGCGACCCAAGAATCATCCCTCACCCTGATCGGCCAGATGTCTCCACAAGACATCTTGAGCATGCTTAGCATGAGGATGATCGAGAGGCGCCAAGGAACCTACCCTCCCCAGTATCGTCTCACCCAGTCTACCAAGGAGGAGGCCTACGAGGACATTCCTGATGATGTCCCCCCACAGCACGAGGACCCACTGACTCAGCCACTACCACCCTCTCATCAAGTTCATGCGACAGCTTCATATGCTGACATCTCTGAACACCTTACCCAATTTGAGCAGCAGTGTTTTCAACGATTTGACAACATTGATGCTACTCTTCAGCAGATTTGTCAGCACCTCCACATCCATCGCCAGTCCCACCTCGCGAACCATCCAGCGATGAAGATGTTTAAAAATACTTATTTATTATTTTATGTTTTTAATTTTTATTGAAACTACTTTTTATTTTTATTAGATTTTAGAAATTTTATTTTTAATTATTAATTTTAGTTATTTCTTTTTAAGTAATTATTCTTCCTAATATCTCCTAAAAAGTTCCTAATTTTATCACAGTTATATAGAGCTCTTAAGCTCATCATCACATAGGAACTAAAAACTCCACCGGGAAAGGTTCTCCACGACTGCCATGTCCAGATTGACCACGACCATAGCTACCATTAGATGTAATATTCTTTTGGCACAGGACTTATGGACTAATGAAACTCTACGATCGCCGGAGTATCCTCCTCCACTCTCGAACCGATTACTCTCCAAAACTCTAGTTCGAGGAATTCATCATACAGGAAGTTTCACTTCTCTCCCTTTCTTAATTTTATATTCTCATATCTATCTTAGTACATTGAGGGCAATGTACATCTTAAGTGTGGGGAGAGGGGAATTCATTTCATTATCTGAAAAATCCCTGAATACTCTCCTTGTTCTCTTGAAAAACTCTCATATCATATTTAGGATAAATTTTAATTGAATTATGATTTTGATCAATATATCTTGAATTAAAACATAGAGATTTATGCATTTATTGTTTAAACTTTAAGACATTAGAGAATCAAGCATGATAAGTTGATTTTTAAGAATTTAAAATTATAGGTTGTTTCCCCAAGTCTAGGTATTTCTTTGAATTGGAATTTATGAGTCTAAACATCAAAAAGCCATAATTTTTGTGAGATTTTTGAGCCTTTTGAGCATCTATTAATTCTTTCATGCTCACTTTTATTATTGCTTTGAGTGCGTCAGTATTGAACTGTTATTCTAGAACTTGCTTGATTATGCATTTCGAGACCACACCATTTGATTTGATATATCAAAATGATTAAGGCACTTAGGATTAACCCACTCATGCCATGAAAAGCCTACCTCCACAATTAACCATTAGTAAACCTCCTTGAGCCTAACAAGCCATTTCTTGTATTACCCTTAATATTGACCCTTAACCCATTATTGTTGAAATCCCCTAAATTTAATCCCTATTTTTGTCGAGATTTGAGTTGAAGAAATTGCTTAGCTATGTCTTGTTTGTAATAAGTTAGTCTACGATTATTAACTTGTTCTTAAAAAAATAAAAATAAAAACAAAAAAAAACTATGTATATATATTAGTAATTCCATATTCTGAGAAAAAGCTCTGTTGTACGCAAGTGAACATTAACTCTTTTTCTAGTTAGGCAATTTTTTAATTCAATCTCAATTCTAACCCTTTCTTTCAGCTTGTGCCCACACCCCCCTAACCAAACCTCATCACAACCCTCTAAAGACCTTTTAATTGATGTATCATCTTAAATTATAGTGGTGGAGATTTGATTTTCATGCAAGCCTATGGTAATGACTTTCATTATTGACTATTGAGTGCTTTATTTACTGTCCTTAAACACCTCGAGTGATTAGAGTGAATCTTTAGTAAGGATGTGAAACTCTGTGATATTCTGAATCAAAAGTAATTACTTAAGTGCAGAGAGACACCTATGTTTACATGACTAAATACTCAACTTGGAATGTTTGAAACTTTTATGTTCTTTTAGTTGAATTCTCAATGTATGATTACCTATGGATTATTTTGAGATATTACCGATAAGAATTATAGGTTGAGGAGAATTTATTGTCATTATGAATTGAGAATTTTGCTTGAGGACAAGCAAATGCTTAAGTGTGGGGGTATTTGATAAATCGTAACTTATACATATTTTTACCCCATGTAATGCCTTTTATGGGTGATTTCTCGTTAGAATTGGTGAATTCGATGCTCCTAATGCTTTAGTTTCATGTTTTATACTTAGGAGAGCATAAGAGAGCGAAAGGAACGAGAAATGGGCCAAAAACGGAGAAAATGGGCCAAAGTACGAAATCAACACGGCCTGGACCTCCTCACACGGGCATACCACACGGCCGTGTCAATTTGGCAGGCTCGAACACATCCTGAAGTAATCGAACATGGGCTTGTACCACGGGCGTGTCCCTACCGAGCCCAAGTTAAGTCCAATTCGGAAAAGGCCACTTTTAAGGGCTTCTAGGCATTCCAAAGCCTATAAATACACCCTAGAAGAGGAGAAAAAAGAGACGGAGAAGGGGGAGTAAGGAATTACTCCAAGAAAGCCGATTGATTCATCTCGGAAACCGGATTCATCATCAAGACTGAAGATCTCTCCTCAATTTCCCTTCAAGAGTTTTGTGTTTTCTTTATGTTTTTCATTCTTTATTCTTCTAAGATGTTTTCTTATTTAGTTATGAACTAAAACCCTTAAATACCTAAGGGGAATGAAACCTAAGACGAATCTTGTTATTATTTTCTGAATCGTATGATAAATATTTAACTTCTTCTTAATTATGTGTTCTTAATTCTTTTTTTGATACCTCAAGATTCTAATTCAAGACACGCTCTTATTCAGAGGAGGAATAAACCCTGTCTAAGAGTACAATTGTCATAATTAAGCGGAGTTGATTGCGCGCCTAGAAATAGGGTGACAAGATTTTGCTGGATTAGGGTGAAACCTAATAAGGGGGTCCATATATCGAGTTAATGCAACCCTAGAGTGTTAATTAGAGAAAAGTCTCAGTTATTCAATCTAGGGATTAGACATTATTAGTCTTGAATAGGGATAATAACATAACTTAGGGATCTCTACTGAACAAGTTGAATGAATAAATCGTCCGATTCGGAGCCAGAATAACAAGTAAAGTCTAGGTGAATTTTTCCTTAGGTATTGTCTTAAGTCAATCGATTTTTCCCAAAAGCAATTCCTCAATTCTTTTCTCTGTGCGTTCTTAGTTTAGATAATTAGTTAATTAAAACAAAACCCCATTATTCTTAGGCTAGATAATAAAAAAACAGTCATTACTAGTACTTTTACTTCCTTTGGGTTCGACAATCTGGTCTTGCTAAAACTATACTACTGTTCAATAGGTACACTTGCCTACATCACGATAACATTAGTTCAAGAATGAGTAATTATAAATATTTAAAACCTATCACGAAATAACGCGATCACCACTCTATGGCCGCAACAAGGAGAACGAGCAATTAAATTACATGGGTAATAATACTCGATCTTAAAATAATCTTATAGTAATACTTATAATGGAGGTTGGAGGAACCACCCAAATTTCTCATTAGGAGGCCAAGGGAATCAGAGACCACCACCTCTAGGCTTCTAACAACCACCCTAGCAACAAGAGAAAAAGCCGAACCTTGAGGAGATGCTAACAAAATTCATCTCAGTGTTAGAAACTCATTTTTAGAATACCGAGATAGCACTTAAGAATCAACAAGCATCGATCCAAGGGCTCAAAACTCAGATAGGTCAGCTTGCTAAATTGATATCTGAATGACCATAAGGTAGCCTGCTGAATAACACTGAATCTAACCTAAGGGAGCAACTCAATGGAATTACCATTCAAGATGAGGAAGGGTTAGTTGCACCTGAACTAGAACCGAGGCAAGAAACTATGGTAAGTAAAGGTAAAGGTGAGGTGGACCACAATGACCAGAAACTGGTAAGTAAGGATTTCAAACCTCGTGTGTCATATCCCAACGCGATAAGGAAATACTGCACAAATGAACAATGCGGTAAATTTCTTAAATTATTAAAGAAGTTACATATTAACTTACCGTTTATTAAAGCTCTTTCGCAGATGCCAAACGTAGTCAAATTCCTAAAGGAACTTTTAACAAATAAGCAGAAGTTGGATGAGGCGTCGCATGTGGAGCTAAACGCGGTTTGCTCAGCCATGCTGCAGAATAAGCTGGCCAACAAATTAAAAAATCTAGGGAGTTTTACAATTCCCTATTTAATTGGTTGCCTAGATGTTAATAATGCTTTGGCTAATTTAGGGGCTAGTATCAATGTTATGCCTTACAAAATGTTTAAGCAACTAGGTCTTGGGAAACCCAAACAAACTAGGATGAGTATTCAATTAGCCGATAAAACAATCAGATTTTCTAGGGGGATTATTGAAGATGTACTCGTTAAAATTGACAAATTTATATTCCCAGTTGATTTCGTTGTTCTAGACATAGAGGAGGATAGTAACGTTCCTTTAATTTTAGGGAGGCCCTTTTTAGCAACTGCCAAAACAATAATTGATGTTGGCACAGGTGAACTCACACTTCGTGTGGGAGACGAAACAATCACCCTTTAAGCTCGTAATACGAGTAACACATCAAAACTGGAAGGTGGTTGTATAAATCATTCTACTAAAACTGACCATGTGGTGCAACCTATTTCGTAGGAAATAAGTTCGAAGAACCTACATGAGCCATATTCAAGCAACAACAAACGACCTATCTATGAAGAACGAAGGCTACAAATTGAGAAACTAGATGAATGGTGGACACATAAACCGAGGACACATGATAAACCAAAACCACGCCATGATGAGCTCATTGTCGTACCAAATCAACTTAAGGTTGGAGACAAGGTACTACTAGATGCAGCAGACCCTCGCATTGCCACTTCTGAACCTAACAGAGCAATCCCTCTTACGATACTCAGTATTTTCCCGTATGGTACAGTCAAGGTAATTCATCCCAAATTCAGCACTTTTAATGTAAATAGTACTCGTCTTAAACCTTGTGTTGATAAAATTGATAGCAGGGATGAGGAGTGTAAACTCCTCGCACCACCATGACCATGCACCGGAAAGGTAAAGTCGAGCTTAGACTATAAATAAGCGTTTCTCGGGAGGCAACCCGAGCAATAACGATTATAACTTCTTTAAAAATTTTAGTTTTAACATCTAATCACTAACCGAGTTATTGAAACACAGGTTCTCTAATCCACACGGTAGGGCACACGGGCGTGCCTTAGGCCGTGTGAAAATAGGGCAAAATTTTTCCTTAGCACGGGATGCGATAAGTGGCCACGGTTGTGCGACGTGGCCGTGGGTGAGTTTGTCAAACTTGCACACCCGTGTCTAGGAACCGTGGTTGAAACATAGAATTTAGCACGGTCACGTAACACACCCGTGCCCACCACCTGTGCTCAAGATTGATAAAACAACATGGGCATGCACATTGGAACATGAGCATGGGAGAAGCAAATGAAGTAGGACACGATCGTCTGACACGGCCGTGGGCACCAACACACCTAAAGAGCCTGGGTGTGTGCGAGTCTCCAACGTGCCTAAATTTAAAAAATTGCGAAACACACAAGCAAAAATTAGGGCACACGGGCGTGCCCCATGGCCGTGTGCCCCAAAATCTATATAAACCCCTCACTATTCATCATCCTCTTCCTCAAAATCCCTAACCCTATCCGCTGTAACTTCATACGCCCTCCTGCCACGCCCGTGCGCCGACTACAACACCACTTTCAGACACTCTAAACTCCTCCCTCCATCAACATACTGCGTTTGTTCACTCTTTCCTCTCTATTTTCTTCATCTCTTTAATGATTTTTCTAGTTTTCTTTGGCTGATTTCTAGTGTTCATAGTTCCCACTATAATCATACTTATGTTTTTCCATTTTATTGAAAGGTTTCTGGAACATTTATTCTTTCTTGTGTTTCCATAGCATCTAATTCATTCATTCCATGTTGAAAAATAATCATGCTTTTGTTATGACATTTCCTATAAACTTATATCATCTAAATTGAACTAATTTCGACTAAGTATTGTTCAGTTGGTTGGATTAGTTAGTTTAACTATATTCATAATTGCTTCTTGAATTCGCTAGTTCATGTTACCTTCTTCATGTTTTCATTAAAGATATCATATCGAATCATGGTAAAAAAACTATAGTCCCCGCCTCAAAGAAAAAGAAAGGACCAGTATCCCCTTTTGGTCCCACTGCCGAAATTAGACATCCATTCCTCCAGTTTTCCTTGGGCCCCAAAAAGGAACTATTTCAGATATTACAAGCCCGACCCCTAGGTGTGGGCCGCTGCATTGACTGGGCCGCACTCGAACAAATTCAGATGGTTGACATGATTCGAACCCTCCTGACCCTCCTGACGATTGAACCGCGGGGGCTCTTCTTTGAGATTATCGAGCAGACATACCTCGAGCTCACGATGGAACTCTGCTCAACCTTTCATCTTCAAGTCGTCATGACAAACTTCGACGATCCTGGAACGGACCAGTTTTGCCTTGGTGGTCTAGTGCGCCAGTTGAGCGTACTGGAGTTTGGAATTGCACTAGGGTTGTACACAGAGGAGTTCATGGACGACTACGAACTTGACACCCTCCATTACCATATCCATTATTCTCCCTCAAAGTGCTGGAAGGACCTTGTCCCTGTCTCGGCCACCTATGATCCTAGCCGCTCTAAGGTGTCGACCCTCGCCCCATCCCTGTGATACCTACACGCCATCTTGGCCCACACTCTAACAGGACAGTGAGAGATCACCGGCATCGTCAACACTCACAACACCTATTTCTTGTGGAGCAAGGCGAACGGGCACGTCTTCGACCTTGCCTACTTCATTGCCCTCGCCATTTACCATTAGACGGAGCGACATAGGAGAGGAGTCATCTCTATCAAGCCCTATATGACTCAATTGGCTCAATACTTTGGGCTCCTCAACACAGTGGCACAATCATCCTCCCTCACTCTGATCTGTCAGATGTCCCAACAGGGCATCTCGAGCATGCTACATATGAGAATGATCGAGAAACGACATGGCACCCACCCTCCTTAGTACCGCTTCATCCAGTCCATTGAGGAGGAGGACTCAGAAGACATTACTGATGATGTCCCTCCACGCCATGACAACCCACCGTCTTAGCCACCACCCATCCATCGTCCATTTTATGCGGCGGTTTTATACTCTGACATCTCTGAGTGTCTTACTCGATTTGAGCAGCAGTATTTTCAGCGTTTTGATCACATTGATGCTACTCTTCATCAGATTTGTCAGCACCTTCACATCTAATTGCCACCACCACCTCGTGAACCATCCAGCGGTGACGATGTTTAAAAAGTTTTTATTTATTATTTTTATTTTCACTTTTATCTTTATTTATCTTCTTTAAGTACTTTTTATTTCATTTTCCTTTAATTTTAGTTTAATTTTAGTTTTTACAATTTTTATTTTCGGCTATTTCATGACGAGTAATTATGCTTCCTTATTTTTCCTAAAGAGTTCTTGATTTTATCACAGTCATAAAGAGCTCCAAAGCTCATCATCAAATAGGAACTAAAAACTCCACTGGCAAAGGTTTTCCACGATGCCATGTCCTGCTCGAGCACAACCATAGCTACTACTAGATATAATACTCTTTTGGCACAGGACTTATGGACTAATGAACCTCTACCACCACCGGAGTATCCTACTCCACTCTCATCATTGCCTTGGTCGATTATTGTCCATAACTCCAATTCAAGGAGTTCACTCATCATTCAGGAAGTTTCATTTCCCTCCCTATCTTATGATTATATATATATTTTCCAATATATCTATCTTTGTACATTGAGGGCAATGTACATCTTAAGTGTGGGGGGTATTTTATATCATTATCAGAAATCCCTGAATTTTGTCTTATTCTCAAGTGAATCACTCATATCACTATTAGAATGAATTTTAATTAATTTATGATTTTTATTGATATGTCTTGAATTAAAACATAGGCATTTATGCATTGATTGTTTAAACTTTAAGACATTAGGGAATCAAGCATGATAAGTTGATTTTTTCAAAAAAAAAATCTTTTAAGTTACTTCTCTAAGTTTAGGTATTATCTTGAGTTGAAATTCACAAGTTTAAACATCAAAAAGCCATAATTTTTTTAAGATCTTGAGCCTTTAGAGTATATTTTTTTTTCTTTCATGCTCACTTTTATTATGAGTGTGTCAGTATTGATTTGTTATTCTAGAACTTGCTTGATTATGCATGTCAAGAGCACACCGTTTGATTTGATATGTCGAGATGATAAAGGCACTTAAGTTTAAGCCACTCACTCTACAAAAGCCTACCTTCATAATTAACCCTTAGTGATCTCCTTTGAATTTAACAAACCATCAATTGATTTACCCTCAATATTAACCCAAAACCCATTATTGTTGAAATCCCCTAATTTGATCCCTATTTTTTTGTCGAGATTTAATTTGAACTAATTGCTTAGCTATGTTTTATTCTTCGTTGCAACAATTAAGTTCTATGTTATTTGTTCTTAAAAAAAATCCTTACACACATATTAGTAGTAATTTGTTTTTTTTAGCTTGAGTGTTAATTCCATATTCTAAGAAGAAGCTTACTTGTATTCAATTAATAATTAGTTATTTTTCTAGTTAGGTGATTTCTTCAATTCAACATCGATTCTAACCTTTTCCTTTAGCTTATGACCACACCCTTTAACCAAAGCCACGTTACAATCCTCTAAAGACCTTTTTGATTGATGTATCATCTCAATATATAGTGGTGGAGATTTGATTTTCATGCAAGCCTATGGTAATAACTTTTCATATTGACTAATGAGTGCTTCATTTGATGTCCTTAAACACCTCGAGTGATTTGAGTGAATCTTTAGTGAGGATGTTAAACTCTGTGATATTTTGATCAAAGGTGATTACTTAGATGAGGGGGGACACCTATGTTTTCATGATAAAATGCTCAACTTGGAATGTTTGAAACTTTGATGTACTTTTAGTTAAATTTTCAATGTATGATTACTTATGGATTATGTTGAGATATTATTGATAAGGATTATAAATTGAGAAGAATTTATTTTAATTGTGAGTTGAGGATTTTGCTTGAGGACAAGCAAATGCTTAAGTGTGGGGGTATTTGATAAACCGTAATTTATACATATTTTTATCCCATGCTTAGCACATTTATGGATGGTTTCTCCTTAGATTTGGTGAATTCGATGCTCCTAATCCTTTAATTACATGTTTTATACTTAGGTGAGCATAGGAGAGTAAAAAGAGCGAGAAACGGGCCGAAAACGGAGAAAATGGACCCATATGGGAAATCAACACAGCCTAGACTTCCTCACACGAGTGTGTCACATGGCCGTGTCCATTTGGCAGGATCGAAGCATGACTTACACGGGTAGACTACACATCCGTGCCTATTTAACAGCCTTGACCACGGGCTGGAGTAATCACACACGGGCGTGTCTCTACCGAGCCCAAGTATAGCCCTATTCGGAAAAGGCCACTTTTGAAGGCTCTTAGGCATTCTAAAGCCTATTTAAACACCGGAGGAGGTACTTAGAATGGGGACGGGGAGTAAGAAGTAAGGAATTACTCAAGGGAAGCCGGTTGGTCCATCTCAAAAGCCAAATTCATCATCAAGACTAAAGATCTCCCTTCAATTTCCATTCAAGGGTTTTGGGTTTTCTTTATGTTTTGTTATCTTTATTCTTTTGAGATGTTTTCTTTCTTAGTTATGAACTAAAACCCCTAAATACCTAAGGGGAATGAAACCTAAGACAGATCTTGTTATTATTATCTGAATTGTGTGATAAATATTTGACTTGTTCTTAATTATGTTTTCTTAATTCTTGTTTTAATATTCCAGGATATTGATTCAAGTTAATGCTCTTATTCAGAGGAGGAATAGACCCTGTTTAAGAGTAAATTTTTCATAATTAAGTAGAGTTGATTGCACGCCTAGAGATAGGGTGATAAGATTTTGCTGGATTAGGGTGAAACCTAATAAGGGGATCCATAGATAGAGTTAATGCAACACTAGGGCATTAATTAGAAATAGATTTCAATTAATCAACCTAGGGTTAGACGTTATTAGTCTCGAGAGAGATAATAATATAACTTAGGGATTTCTAAGGATCAAGTCAAATGAATAAATTATCTGTTTTAGAGTCAAATAACAAGTGAAGTCTAGGTGGATTTTTCCTTGGGTATTGTCTTAATCAATCGAGTTCTCCCAAAAGCTTTTCCTAATTTTCTCTCTCTGCATCCTTAGTTTAGTTAATTAGTTTAGATAAAAAAACCCCTTAATTTTAGGCTAGATAATAAAAAGGAAGTAATTTACTAGTACTCTTGGTTCTTTTGGGTTCAACAATCCGGTCTTGCTAATGCTATACTACTGTTTGATAGGTACACTTGCCTTCATCGTGATAATATTTAGTTTCAAGAATGATTAATTATAAATTTTTAAAACCTATTGCGAATATCACGTATCATGTGTGACCCAAGTTAGTTTCGACCACAACCAAGGCACATGGGCATGTCTCCAACTGTGTGGTACAAGTCAGTATGTATGCCTTGTTTTTAGACGACTTGTGGCATGGGCATGTTTTGTGACCGTGTGAGGCATATGGCCTGCTCACATGGGCGTGTGATCCATATATGTTTGAAAATTTTTTAAGTTTCTTAAAGTTTGCAAATATTATCGATTTAGTCTCGAACCACTTCTAAGCATGTTTTAAGGTCTCGTAGAGCCTTATAAGGGACATTGAGATTATATTTGATTGATATGTATGAGAAAAAGTATGTTTGATGTTGTGATGTATGGTAATACCTCATAACACTATTCCGGCGACGAATACGGGTTAGGGGTGTTACAATTATATTATCATTTAAATTCATAATTACCAAATTAGCCTTTTTAATTTCATTTAAAATCCACTAACCTTAGGTTTTTATGTCCATCCATAATTTCAATGGTTTATTATCAACATAAGGACCCCACATTAAAAGAACACATCAATTCAGCACATAATCAATTAAACCATAACTTTTACATTTTACGCGATTAAGTCCTTTTATTTAATCGAGCACACAAACAATAAAATTTTCACATGAAACTTTCACACATATCAATTCACATACTATAAACACCAAAAATATTTTTTAAAATATTTTTTAACTCGGATTTGTGGTCCCAAAATCACTATTCCAATTAGAGTTTAAATCGGGCTGTTACATATTCAATCTATCTTTTATTGTTTAATCTTGGGGTTTGAATGTTTCTCAACATAGAGGTGTTATTGTAGTCACAAAACTAGAATGTGTAGTGACAGTTTGAGCCAACAAGCATTAAAACAAAAGTTGAGTGTATATTAGAGGAATTTAGTCCACTTTTTCTTAATAGTGTCATGTTGCCATCATCGGAAGGTGGGGTTAATGTGCATGTTTAAGTCTTAGATTAAATAGAGGAGTGATGCTTGGTAAGATGTACATTGAAATTTATTGCCTTGACAATCACCTATCCTTTTATACCTTGTGGGCACTTAGTATTCTGCTAAAGATTCATGTTGGAGATCCCAGTTTATCATTATCATATTTTATTTTATTGTTTTCAAGTTATGCTTCGACAACTATCCTCACAATTTATCTCATTTCTATCTAGTTGTTGCACCAATATTAATAGAAAAAAGACAACCATCCCTGTGGGATCGATATCTGATAGACTCACATCTTTCTACTAACTTGCATCGACAGTGTATAATTGCACATTATTACTGTGACATTAAACAGCCGATCACATCACTAAGCCTATCCCGGTCTGAACTGTAAGGTCAAGAGATAAGTAGTTGTTTCCAACTAGTAGGTTAGTTAGAAGACGAGAGGTAATAACTAAGTTGACTACTAGCTGATTGAATAGAGCCCTGAAGTAAGTATTCTATTTACTCTAGTGAAAGATTCATAATCCTATTATTTTTATTATTTAATACTTTTTGAATCTTTTACTTTTATTCAATTCTTTTGCATGATTCATCGTATTATGGTTTTGAATCAATATTATTTGGAAAGTTAATATTGATCTAATCAAGCCTCCTTTGTGTACGATCCTCGAAATACTTCTGTGTTCTTTTGTAACAATCTATATTACAACCTAACCCGTATGCTTGTAGACACCACTTGATTCCATATAATTCATAGCAATATTTTTTTACTTTTAACATTAGAGGCAATCAAGTTGTTAGTGCTATGGTTGGGGAGGCTTCACAATTAGATTAGTTTTTAGTTTACGTGCCTTAGTAAGATAAGTAGGAAATTTCAAAGTCATAGATACAATTTTATTTGTTATTTATTTATTTATTTATTTTACTAACCTATCTTTATTTTTCTTCATGGATCACAGTGTATGACTCTGAGTAGGGGCACCCTATAGAGCCAGCATAAAATCTAGAAAGAATTATCCGTCATAACTGTAGTAAAATAACCTACCTACTAAAGTTTGATTACGCACTACTGAATCTAGATGTTGTACGAGGTAGTATCGAAAGGTTGGCAATAAATGTAAACAATTTTGAAATTAATTCAGCCATGATTCAGAATAATTTGTAATTTCGTGGGATGATGATGGCGGATTTAAACCAACATTTAAAATGATTAATCCAACTTAACGATACATTTAAGTTCAATCGGGTCACCAATGATGCTCTACGTCTTATGTTGTTCCCATTTTCATTGGTTGGTAATGTTTTTTCTTGGTTAGATTTGCAAGCTCCATGTTCAATTACAACATGGGACAAGCTTGCAAAAAAGTTCTTACACAAATTCTTTCCTATCAGTAAGACTATCTACTTGAGGCGTGAGATCACAAAATTCCGGTAGATAGAAAGGGAAAATTTATATGACATATGAGAACACTTTAAACTAGTACTGAAGAAGTGTCCCCATCACAATATGCAGGAATGGCTGCAAATGCAAATTTTCTATAATGGTCTAGATGGTAATCTAAAGTCTAGGTTGGATGGATCATTAGGAGGGGACTTCATGAATAACAATTACGAGTGAGCCTGTCAGTTGATTAAGGATATGGCTATGAACTCGTACATGTGGCCCAATGGGAGGTTTACTTATAGCCAAAAACCATATATTGCTAATGTTGTCCATGAACTGGACAAATATAAGAAAAATTTGGAAAAGCTTAACCGGTTGGAGACTACATCCACTAGACTAGGAGTACAGACTAGGAGTACATGAACCAACTCGCACTTATAGCCAATATTTTGTGAGCCAGTCTGAGGAAGCGAATTATGTGAGGAACAGGGGTGGAAATCCTTATTCCAATACTTATAATCTCAGATGAAAGGATCACCCATGTCTGAGATGGGGTGGAAATCAATGAGGGGGTAACTCGAGTCAAAACCGACAAAATCCAATTTACCAATCTCCTTATATGCAAAGCACTCAAGAAAGGGCTATAAGAGCTGACCATGTTGTACGTTGTCAAAGATTAGATCGGATAGAAGGGGAGATGTAGCCAATGTGTGTCGTAGGGTTTCCATGTTGCAACACCAACAATAATTGCTGAAAAATTTAAAAGCCCAATCGCGACACGGGGTCCCCCTTGTTGCAGCACTGGAGACAGTGGCGACAAATTAGATTTTTTAAGGGTGTGATACGACACCAAACTCCGATGTCACAGTAAGAGTAGTCTACCAGTTGTGTCTTGACATGGCACCCCTGTGTTATTGTTAGAAAATATCCAAATTGAAAATGATTTTCTTGCATAACAGGAAATTAAAATTTTGAAAATCAACACGGTTCATGTAATATCCTGATTTTGGGCCTAGTCGGAATAGCGATTTCGTTACCACAAAATTTGAGATAGAAATAATTATTTTATGATTATTTTGAGGTCTACGATATGATTGCATGATTGTGTGAAAATTTCGTGAAGAAATTTTATGCATAAAGTGCTTAAATTGAAATTAGGGACTAAATCGAATAATTTGTAAAACTTGCATTCTAGAAGTTTCTAGTATGAAATTGTTTTGAAATATTAATTAGGAGGTCTTAAATAGCAATTTTACCAATTTCTAAGTCTATGGACAAAAATTGGACATGGATGGAATTTTTGGAAAGTTTAGTAGTAAGGGCATTTTGGTCATTTAGGGGTAAAATGAATTAAAAACAAAATTAAAAGCCAATTTTTGTCCATCTTCTTCATTAGGCCGAAATTTCAAGGGTTCTCCATAGCTAGGGTTTGTTTCAAGCTTCCAAGCTCCATAGTAAGTGATTCCAAGCCCCGTTTTTAATGTTCTTTACGTTTTTAGAATCCCGGAAGCTCGATTAAGCTTATGCTAGCAATAATTCAACCTAGGGTTTATATTTGGAAAAATACCCATAGGTGAAATTTGTGTATTTTGATGTTTTATGATAGAATATGGGGTTTTAAATTATGTTAGACAACTTGTGCTACTCTGTTTTTAGTGAAAACGAGTAAAAGGGCTTAATCGGTAAAAATACCTAATAGTCACAAGTATATGTTAGAGAGAGAATTTGATGTTGCCATAGAAGGGAAAAGTGATCAGCATGTTATAAAACATAAGAATAAGGAATAAAGTTTAATTCCCGAGCCTAGGGGCAAAAGTGTAATTATGCAAAAGTTTAGGGGCAAAAGTGTAATTTTTTTAAAGTTCATATTAAATGTTGTTTTGATAAATGTATGTATTAAATAAGATTAATTTGGTATTATAGATCAAGAAAAACGAGATTCAACTCGTGATCGAGGAAAAGGAAAGATTGTGGACTAAATTGCAAAATCTTTATATTTTGGTACCAAGGTAAGTTCATGTGTAAATAATGTAGCATAAATGTTATTTTTAAGTTATTAATGTTAATTATATGATATGCTGATTTTTAATCGTGAAATATTATGCTTTGTGGTTAATGTTGAGTAATATGCAAATTATGTTTACTACTTGATAAACATGAATTGCTACTGAGTATCGGTTCTGATATTCCATGGAAGACGGCAAATGTGAGATCGAGGGAAAAAGTCCGTTTGAACCTTAGGAATTGATTAGGATACAAGTGACATGCCACTAGGATGGTTGAGCATCCGAACTCGTTGAGTTGAGTCCGAGTTCACTTATGGATGCAAATGTCTGAACTCGTTGAGTTGAGTCCGAGTTCGTGAGATGTAACTAGGCATCCGAACTCGTTGAGTTGAGTCCGAGTTCATTTATGGATGCGAACGCCCGAGCTCGTTGAGTTGAGTCCGAGTTCACTTAGGGGCGGGTTACATGATTTCTTGATTACATATGTGGCACTTATGTGCAAATTATCCATGTATCCGAGTTATATTCCGATGTGTTCAACGGGTGAAATTTCTAGTGAAATGAAAGAACACTTAAGATGCAAGCGACGTTTTGGTAAGTGTTGTGAAATGGACACTTTGGACAGGTATGTTCTTAACCTTCGGGTTGATAATAGATACAACAACGATAAGGTAGTAAGATGATGAATGATGTTTAGAAATATGATATATGTTTTGGTGATACCCAGCTAAAGTTGTTTGGTATATTTGTATTGTTATGTTACTTGTTATTTACATATGAACTTACTAAGCATTTATGCTTACTCCCTCCTCTTTATTTACTGTAGTTTTGAACAAGCTAGCTCGGGAATCGGGACGGGTCGAAGGTTCGATCACACTATCCAAAGGACTTTCATCTGGGTAAATGGCTTGTAAAACTTAAGTATGGCATGTATAGCAATATATTTATTTTGTGTAAATAATTTTATGATATGGCCATGATTGGTTGAGAAAATGTTTGATATTGATAAGTCATGGTGATGGTTAAATTTAGATCATGTTTGATATCATGGAAGTTTAATAGGTTATCTAGTTCATAACAACTCATGAAAAGATGAAATTTGCCTTAAAACAGAATATTGCTGCAGCAATGACATGAATTCAAAAAATCACTAAAAATAGTATAAATGGAATTAAATGATGAGCAAGTTATGAAATTGAAGCTTAATGAGTCTATTTTCATATGGATAAAAAAACAGGCATATAAATTATACTTTATGAGATATTTGAAACCTTGTGAAACAGGGCCAGAGTGATTTCTAGAATGCAAGTTTTACAAATTATTCGATTTAGTCCCTAATTTCAATTTAAGCACTTTATGCATAAAATTTCTTCACGAAATTTTCACACAATCATGCAATCATATCATAGACCTCAAAATAATCATAAAATAATTATTTCTATCTCAGATTTTGTGGTAACGAAACCGCTATTCCGACTAGGCCCAAAATCAGGATATTACAACTCATGATATTTAGAGTAAGAAATCCTAGACTAAAATCGTAGTTGTGTTTTTGGATAAGTGAATCATTGATTTTTTTGGCTTTAAACCGAACAATCTTCTCCGATATACTCATACCAAAAACTGCTTCGAGTGCGGTTCGAACAAATCGAATCAAAACACAGGACTAGAAATAATTTTCTTTTCCTTTAGGGGTGAAAACGAAAATCCTCTCTTCTTTAATTAGAATCTGATAGAATTGTTATTCTAGAAAAATATATTTAATAGTTAAGAATAAATTCTCTCTATTTTTTGGCAAAGTTAACAATCTCTCAAAGTTGTGTTAATAACCTTACTGGTGCCATCTATTTATAAAAAGAGAAGGTAGAACACTTATTGAATTGTAGGAGTAGGGTGGACGACATCCCCTAGTATTCATACTAGGGTTGTTGGCTCTTCATATTCCATGAGGGGATTTTGGGCCTTTCTCACATTGGATCCAATTCCAAGTATTTCCTGGACTTTTCGACCCAGTAATTTGTAATTTGATCCAACCTAATTTTATTTTTCTATTTACCAAAATAAACTTAAATATATTTATATTAAATGATTTTCTCATCCCAATTTTACCCTGGTAAAATCTATGAAAAAATTTATTTAATATTTCAGAATTCAACTCGTTCACTATGATCGAATGGTTTATTTTCATTTTCGGGCTTTAAAATAGCTAGAAAAACATAAACTCATTTTCGTGATCATTTTTAAATAATTCATCTACATTTTCAAATGAATAATTTCTCATTTTAATTTCCAATTCCATTTTGAGAAAACTACATTCATTTTCAAATGATTCCATTTCTACATTGTATTCCATTTCTCTACTTCTATTTATTCCGTTCATTTGGATTCAAACACGCAATTCATTTATGCTTTCAATGAGTTAGGGGAGGGATCGATTGGACATATGCAATTAAGGCTTAAATAATTTATAATTAAGTTCCAGCTTTTTGCCTATTAATTATAAACTCATTTAGTCACGAAGTCATTCCACTATAGTATTATGATTGAGCTTTCCCTAACGACATACCATTACGAAAGCATCTACTTAGTGCTCGTCCAGTGACCCTGTCATAAGTGTCTTACCCTCATAGGATATCCTTAATCTCTTTGGGATAGTATCCACTCTCCCAATATGATCCTACTTTATCTCTTGGTAGCCATTACATCTTCCTTTATAAAAGGTCAATTACTATCAACTAGTAATCAAGTCATTCATCACAAAGACAAATGACCTGTGACCATGTTTATTTTTTATAAACCATGTAATGCCAATGAGAGGATATCATTTACCCATGTCTCAGGCTATGAATTCCATTATTGTGAATGATATTGCATACTATAGAAGTCGTACACCAAACGCATTAGTTGTCGATTCCTTTCCTATTCAAACGTAAACTTTTACTTACATAAAAGTGTATGAGTCATGTATACATAGTCTGTCATCCACTCATGATTCAAATATGCCACACTATGATAGTCAAAAGTGAATAAATCCATAAACAAATTCAATACCTATTCATCTTGGGTCCTATCCGATGTACTATCAGTCTAGTTAGTCACATTTATGTTTCTATTTTTTGGGAGTCATCTGCTTCGATTAGAGGTGTCAATGGGTTGGGTTGGGCCCAACAAAATTTTTAGGCTCGTGCTCGAGAAATGAGCCTAAAATTTTACCCAAGCCTGGCCTAGATTAAAATGCCAAAACTTGGAACCGGTCTGGCTTGCCCCGTATTAATTTATATATATTTCTAAAATATAATACACAAAAATACTAAAAAAAATATTAAAATTAATGTTTCCCAAAAAATTAAAAATAAATTTAAAAAAATATGTATACTTAAATAACACTAAGATAGGTGCATCTTAACAAGCAAATGCCTCTAAAATAGTAACAAAATTAGCAATAAAATAAGAGTTATACAATATCCAAATAATAACAAAAATGTAGTAGCAACATAATTGTGAAATGATAGCAAAATAGTGTAAAAAACAAGAAATAATAATAAATAGTAGTTTTCTTTTTGCATATTTGGGTCGAGCCGGGCTCGGACCAAAAAAACTTACCTGAGGCTCAAGATTTTTTAAACGGGCCTTATTTTTTTCCAAGCCCATTTTTTGGGCCTATATTTTTACCCAAACTCTCCACTTTTTGGGCGAGCAGACCGAGCCATGGCAGGTCTAGCTTCGATTCCCAAGACAAAACGTCTCCCTGATCGGACTTGATAGACGGCATATTAGTCTTTCAATTGGTTTGCTTATTTTCAATTAAACTAAGGACATGTTTAGGTTTGTCTACTAATACAAGTTGTATTTCTGTATTACGACATAACCACGTAAAATCACTTAGTATTAGTTTAAGCATTAGATAACCAGTGACCAACATTTCCTTTCAATTTTGCTTTGTGTGAAAACCATGTGAGGACAATATACAAAGCATTAATGTAATTCACGAATAATTTTATTAACCAATCTATTCGAAAAATTAAAAGTGTACTTAAATGAAAATACTACACATAGGGCACCAGATTAATAGTTGCGACATCGTAGCGAAAATTTACAGCTTTTTACCCGACTCATGCTGCAACCCATCGGGTTCTAACTTATATTTACCTCGAATAAACCCTAAATACACTCCTTATATAACTTAAATTAGTCCCATTAACCTTTAAATATATTTTAAAACCTTCTAAACACTCTTAAGCTATCATCTAACCTATTTTCTTTCAAGAATTTTTCCCTTCTTCCTTTGGTTGCAATTTTTCATTTTGTTCTTTCTTTTCAACTTATTTTTCATGTACAATACGAGTGAAATCCACTAGAAACAACAACATAAATGATCAAAAATAAAATCCATATCGAGGTTAAGGGTTCCTAACATAATCTTTACAAGTTAGTAACTATTATTTATTAATATTTACAAGTCCATTACAATATTATATTGAACTCTGATCTAATAATTTTGGTTATTTGGAAAGTTAGTCAAGGTACAAGTGTATCAGTTCAAAAGTTAGTGGTTTTGGAAATTGAGGTATTGGGAACTCGTTTTCATAAATCAAGGTCATATATATTTTCATAAATATTTACAAATTTTTTATATAGGCGAATTAAATTTTGGATAGGTAATTTTTTCTGAATTAGTAACTAATTAAGGTATAAGTACAAAATCATAAAAACTGTAAAAGTTAAACGCTATAGAGTTTTATTAGTTAAAATTCTTAATTAGTAAGTGTTTAAGGGTTTAAGTGGAAAATTACCCATTTTAATTATTAAGTACGATTGGTGCATGGCTTTTAATAAAATTATGTTAAAATTATATTATAATTATAATTAAAAATAATAAAACATAAAATAAACTTGAAAAAGGCCATCTTTTTCATTTCTTCTTCTTTCTAGCCGAAATAGCCATTGGAGAAAGCTTGGTGAATGTAATAGCCCATTTTCAGTTAAATCGGAACACTGGTTTTAAGACCACAAATTCGAGCAAGAAAAAAAATTTATTTTTATATTTTTGCATTGTTAGTATTTTGATAGGAATGTCATAAGAAAATTTTGATAAGTAAATTTTATCGATTTTGTGCTTAATTACGGATAGGACCAAATTGCATAAAATGTAAAAGTTGATTCTAGTAGCTAGAAGGATCAAATATCTATGGAATTCAAAACTTGAGGTCCTTATATTGTAATTAGACCATTAAAGAAAAGTTAGTAAATATTTTTTTATGATTCATCCATGGAAAAATTAGAAAAGGTTAAGGACTAAATTGGAAACTAAAATAATTAAAAGATGATAAATTAATAAATAAGAAATATCATAATATTATTATCATCTTCATCCCCAAAATACATGGAAACCCTAGGGGAGAGAGAAGAAACTAATCAAGTTTAAATGGGTAAGTATTCTTGTCCCGTTTTTAATAATTTTTATATTTTTTATTTCGGGATAACCTAATCTAACTAAATTGGTGATCAATTTGAAAAATTATCAAAGTATAGAATTTTTTCCATGGATGAATAAGTTGAAAATTTGAAATTTATGGTAGAAAATGAAAGGTTGTTGATAGATAAACAACTTATACAAAGTAAATTTTGATTAAATTATGATTTAGGGATTAAATTGTAAAGTTATGAAAATTGAAGAAAAAATCTAAATTTTATAGAATATATGTTCTGTAAATTTTATATTGAAAGTTTGGTTAAGCTTGGAATAAGGAGTAAATTGCATGAATTTCATTTTCTGAGCCTAGGGACGAAATTGGAATTATGGAAAGTTTAGGGGAAAAATAGTAAATTTGCCTAAGATGTAAATTGAGTTCAATAGAATATGAAATGTGAGAAGTTGATGATTAAATTAATTTATATAGATCCGGATAACACAAATTCAAAACTAGATCGAGGAAAAGAGAAAGTTTCAGAATAGTAGATTTTCTTGTACGAATTATTATTGAGGTAAGTTCGTGTAACTTATTTATGTATATTAACATGTTTGAGTTGAATGTTAGATTTAATTTGAATGAAGTAAATGTTTATTTGATTAAATAAATGTTATAAATATATGAATGGTCATAAGATAAAAAAGGTTATTAAAATGTTAAGTTCCATTTGAATAATGAAAATTGATGGATACATGTGATTTCCCGTATATGAATGTGAATATGTATTTGTTGCAGAAGAGATTTAGCTAGGACGAGTAATCCCGATATAGCTTCTCGAGCATCCTGTTATATAGTTCCTGCGAGCATCCTGATCGGTAGTGATTTAGTGTTGCACACTACTACAGCTCTTTGTGAGCGTCTTGATACATGTTTCGATCGATTGTGATCCTGCATATAATGCAGAAACAAATGCAACTCTTCATGAGTGCCCTATTAAGCTCACTTGAACTCTCTATTACCTTATCTGAAACTCTTTGATATTATCTATTTGGAGATATCTGAAAGGCTCTATGAGCTTTCTAAGTAAAAACTCTTATAAGTTTCCTGATTAGCTTGGATAAGTGTCTTGTTATATGATTAAATGGCTTGTTTGAGCATCCTGATATGTAGCTCGAAAGTATGCTCCCTGAAAAAGAATTGACAATTTATAGATATGTACACCTTGAGTGTACTATTTAAGTATCCATCGATATTTCAATAATTCAATAGACAAAACTCTTAACTTGAGAAAATGATGAAATAAATAGAAATATGTCCTAAATATTTTTGAATTATTTGATGAAGGATTATATGATGAGCTCATCTATGTTTATTTGATGTATAAATATATTATATGGCTAACTTTTTTGATTGAGTATATGTGTTTAGGTAAACTTGTCAAAATGATGAAAGCATGTTAGTTGTATGCTTAATATAATTAAATATAAATGGTAAGTTTTAATTCCTGTTATATGAACTTACTAAGCATATAATGCTTACTAGGTTTTATTTTCTCTGTTTTATGGTGCTCAGAAGCTCGTGAAGGTTGGAGATCGGTTGGAGCATCATCACACTATCCACTAACTTGTTTTGGTATAAATAGTAAACTTATTTTGGTATAATGGCATGTATAGGTAACTTGGCCTTTGATGGCATATGAATGTAGTTTGTAAACTAGCTATTGGAATGGCTAGTAATGGTTTGTTTGGTATAATAATAAGGTTATATTAAGACAAATACCTATGTGTTAAGTTTATTAAATATGGTTGATCAAGTTATGTTTAACATATAAGTTAAAAAAAGGTAAGATTATAATCATGATTGCATATGATAAAATATCATATTAGATGTTTGGATTGGCTGGTATATACTTGTAAGTGTTGGTGTAGGTTATTGACAAATTTGGGTAAGAAATAAAGCTAGGAAATGGCTTTATTTTGTCCATGTGGGTAGACACACGGGAGTGTGTCTTGACCATGTGTGACACATGGCCTGGTACATAGGCGTGTGGTTTGGCCATGTGTCCCCTACGTCTTAAAATTAAGAAACAAAATGCTCATAATTGAGCACATCGGCAAAGACACGGGCATGTGTTTCAGCTGTGTGTGCTACACAGCCTTAAACACGGGTACGTGTCTTGGCTGTGTGAACCTTGCACCTAAATTTTGAAAATTAAATTGACACATGGCCTACTCATACGGGTGTGTGGCTGGCCCATGTGGCACAAGCCAGAGATTTACACGAGGTCTAACATGGCCTGCAACACTGGCATGTCTTAGGGCCACACGGGTGTGGCGTGTGTGCCTTGCATCTAGGAAAATTTTTAAAATTTTGCAAAAAATTCTCTGAGTTTCTGAGGTTTAAATATGATTATATGCATGTGTTAAAGTTTCATAAAGAAATTCTAAGTATAAGGTGTCCAATTGGAAATTAGGGACTAAATTGAATAAGTTGCAAAATTTGTGTTCTAGAAGCAATTTGTATGAAATTGCTTTAGATTATTAATTAGGAGGTCTTAAAAAACAATTTTCTCAATTTCTAAGTTTTTTGGACAAAAATGGGCTTGTATGGAAAAATTTGAAGGAAATGCTTTAAGGGCATTTTGGTCATTTGGTTTATAAATGAAATAAAATGGGAAAATAAGCCAAAAAATAGCTCATTTTATCCATGTTGCTACCGAAAATTAGGGTTCTCCATAGCTAGGGTTTTTAAGCTTTCCAAGCTCAATAGTAAGTGCTCCCAAGCCTCGTTTTTAATGTTCTTTGTATTTTTGAAATCCCGGTAACTTGCTCTCTCTATTTCTACCCATATTTCATGCTAGGGCTCATGTTTAGAAATTTACCCATGCATGAGAAGTTTATGTTTTTTATGATTTATGGAGGGATATGCGAGTTTAAAGGATGGTAAATAACTTTTACTAAGTAGTTTTTCATGGAAAGGGCTTTAGGGACTATTTTGTAAAAGTTGTAGAAAAGGGTAGGAAAATATGAAATGAAGGAAAAATGTGGGCTATTATGAACATGAAAAATGTTTGGTTAGGCTTGGGTAACCAAGAAATCCCATACATTGCATTTTTCGAGCCTAGGGACTAAATTGTAAATATATGAAAGTAAAGGGGTAAAATAGTAATTTTACTCAAGTATGAATTTTGGGGTCATTTTGAGTAATGTATGTATTAAACAAGCTAAATTTGGTATTATAGATCAAGAAAATCGAGATACAGGCCTTGATTGGGGAAATAGCAAGGTTTACGAGGTTTAGGCTCGATTTCTAATATTTTGTACCGAGGTAAGTACATATGCAAATAAATACATTAATTATTGTTATTAAATGATTTATTGATATATGTATGCTTAATATGCTTATTTGGCTATGTTGACAATATAACATGTTTTGATGTTTTGCTATGATTATGAGACATTGGTCATGTGAAAGAAACCATTATTTGAGTACGTTCGGTAAAGGTCTGGAAGTCTAAAATCCCGTTTGAGCCTTAGGAAATAGTTGAGGATACAAGTGACATGTCAGTAGGATAGTCATGTGTGTTTTGAGCTCATTTAATATGTGATACATGCTAGGGTCCAGGTGCTGGGTATTCTGAGTTGTGTTCGGATACTCTCTTAGCTCTTTGAGTAGCCCTATTGTGTGCGGCATGTGATTCTGTGATATGAGGCACTTCAGTGCACTTTCTGTCAGGTAGCCAACGCTACATTCAGGCATTTCGGTGCATTCCTTCTGTGTGTCTAAATCATATTAAAAGTGTTCAACGGATAATGTAATATGAATTCCAAAAGTAAAATTTAAGTAGGCTATGTGTGTGTAGGATGGCACAGGTATGTAATAAAACCCTATGAGGACTTAGTATATGAAAATATATGTATTTGGATAAGCATGTGTAACGCCCCAATTTTCGG
Source organism: Gossypium hirsutum (assembly GCF_007990345.1). Classification (NCBI taxonomy): domain Eukaryota; kingdom Viridiplantae; phylum Streptophyta; class Magnoliopsida; order Malvales; family Malvaceae; genus Gossypium; species Gossypium hirsutum. Next base: position 18,336,410 of record NC_053436.1, read on the forward strand.
GTTTTTTGTGTTTCTGTGATTTTTAAAATTTGTGTGTGTTCTGGTTGGTTAATATATATATTTTAGTAGGTTAGTGGGCCTTTGGAAGGCCTAAACTTAAGTTAAATCCGTGGTAGTCTTCGGAATTTTAATTTTATGAACAGGTGATGCAATTGGCGTTTGGGCGTTTAAGAGTAAAGGGGTAAAATATGAGACAAAAAGGAGTGTGGTGTAGTGGCAAGGTGGCGCCACTTAGGGGACAAGGAAGTGACGCCATAGAGGAAGCAAGGGGTCCAAGGTTCAAGTCTTGGCTCATGCAATATATTTTGGTTTTTCTTTTCAATAAATTTGGAAGCAAGTAGGTGCGCTTTAAAGTTTAATGTGTTGGACTTATGACACAAATGAGTTGATGGCCTAGTGGTGGTGGCGTGAGTTGGCATGTGAGAGGACTTTAGCTCGAATCCCTTGGCACGCAAAGGTTGATTATTTAACTATGTTGGGACGGCAAGAGTTGGTGTTGGTTTTAAACTCTGGTGATGGAGGGATCCCACATCGGGAAGCTAACATAAGAGTAGATGGAGAGCTGGCTTTAAATAGAGCAAACCATGAGGAGAGTAGGCATACCCTTCTTGGCTGATCCCTTTCGCTTTGTGACGTGTTCGTTTCGGTTGGGTGTCAGCTAAGAGTGTTTGGAGCACGGATTAACTACAGTCTCCTAACAGGTGTGTATTTCTCATTACTCTAGCAGTAGGATGGCTATTTCGGGCCGCAATGGGCTGAAATGGGCCATGTGGTCCCAATGGATCCGTAGGCCCAAGTGGATAAGTTGTAGAATTACTAAAATATCCCTGTAGGGTAGGACTACCGATTTACCCCTAAAGGGTAAAATGACTATTTTGCTCCTCGTGCGTAAATGACTAACTTGTGTGGTGATTGGGTTAGTTGACGTGGATTTATGTTAGTTATCGTTAATTCGTAAGTCTAATGTGTTAATGATCGATTGTAGGATTATCGCGTGGGAGATATCGTCATCAATCGTTATCAACCAGGTGTGTAAACAACACCCTCCCTTAGACTGAATCGGTAAAAGTCGAAATACCAAAACATTGGTATTTTGTGAACTCGCAAGCGTGTGAGCGCTCGTGAGACAGTTGTTAATGAATATGGTGCATTTGGATAATTAGAGTGCAGAGTGTGCATTTTCGTGCACAACGGTATTTTTGGGCTTAATGGGCCGAAAACTAGCCAATCGACCAACGGGCCCACTTTGGTAAAAAGACGAGGTAAGTACTTCTGATTACTTGGTAAACGTTAGAATGAGCATGAAACCTTAGCAATAGGTAATAATTACTGAAATACCCTTATGCATGTAAAATTACGATTTTACCCCTAGGGTTATTTTTTTCTGAAAAGCATGATGTTTTGTTTCTATATACTTATGCCATGACATATTATTTCTGTTGCATGGGACATGGGTTTATATTGATGGAGGAAGCGTTCTGGAAGCCTTGCTGCAATCTTGTGGCCTCGCCACATATATCTGTTCTGGTGACTTCGTCACAATATCTGGCAGCCTCGCTGCAATCTGGTGGCTTTGCCACATATATATATATCTGTTCTGGTGGCCTAGCCATAATATCTGTATATGGTGACTTTGCCACAATATCTGGCAGCCTCACTGCAATTTCTGTGGTGTGTAGTGGTTGGGTGGGTCGAGTAGTCTCCCCACATGGTGTAGGGCTGGTATGGGGGTGTTATGGATGGCTCTGGGTTGGGATTTCTGCATTCATGATATATTTGTTCTGTATCTGCTATGGGCCTATGGGTTTCATTCTGATATCTGTACTGGGCCAAGGCCTAGATAAGTCTGACTCTGAGGTTTGATCTATTTTGGGCTATGGTTGGGTTATGTTACACACTGAGTTTACTGAACTCACCTTTTATTTTCATCTCTGCAGGAAATCCCCAACCATAGTGGGCTTGGAGCCGTGAGGGATTCGGAGTGGCCACATCATCTGCAAAGTTGGTTTTTCTAAGTTAGTTTTTTTTATTATTTTTATATTCTAATTTAATTTTGGGTTTGTAATAAGGCTGCTATTTAAATTTCTTTTTCTGCTATGGTTTTATTTTCTGATTATATTTATACTATGTCAAAACTGCTAGTGTTAGGCTGCACAGGTTTTCAAAATTAATAAACGTTTCCAAGACTCAACAAGCACAACAAATGGATAGCCTAAAGATTGATAAACTGGCTTTTCATTCAACCGCTGTTTTTACAAAGACCACCCCAATCACTTAAACCAACGAATGCATACAAGTCGTAAGTCCATGTGACACGTCAGATCTGGCCATAACGTCTGGGCCGGGTTTGGGGTGTTACAGCATGTGAATATGAATAGGGAAAGTAATTATATATATGTCTTAATGAAAAGTATCATAATGGATAAACAATTATGCTTGGATATTTAACAGTTGGAAAATCTAGATTATTTGTATGTGTACTTACTAAGCTTTATAGCTTACCCTCCTCTCTTTTCCCTTCTCTGTAGATACGTCAAGCTAGCGCGAAGGATCGGGGGACGTCGAATCTCGAATCACACTATCTTCAAGAAATTTGGGTATAAAAAGGGTTAATTATTTTGGTCATGGCATGTATAGGAAACTTGTCTATTTTGTGTATATGTGTCATGTTGAAGTAGCCAAGTATAATGGCTCATTTAGGCATTGATTATTTTGTATGTGGCCATGTGATTTGGTCCATATTAATAGTTGGGATGTATCCCTGAGTTTATCTTTACATGCGTACTAAGATGTGTATGTGTTGGTTTGATCGATGACTATTCAATTGGTAGTATGTGGTTGCATGATTTAGCACACATAATGGAATGATAATGAGTATGGTAAACCATGAAATTGGTGTGGAATGACTAAAAGATAAGTTTGTGTGAATACTAATGGTCTAGTATGTAAAAGGAGTCATAGTGATGCTATAATGTTGCATGTTTGACTGTCCAAATATATCATGGGATATGCCATTGAACATATGGGAGTGTATGATTGTTTAAGGGTGACCAATGGCTTAGAGAGTAGCCTCCAAATGGTCCACACGGGTAGACACACGGGTAAGTGTCTAAGCTATGTGTGACACATGGTCAGCCCCATGGCCGTGCCGTTCGGCCGTGTGTCCCCTGCACCTTGAATTTTAGGTTAACATGCATGGTAGTAAACACACTGGCAGAGACACAGCCGTGTGTCTCAATCGTTTGGGTGTCCGATTAAATAAAATGACTTAATCACGTAAAAAGAAAATTTGATGGTTTATAATATAAGGGCCAAATTGTTAGTGGCTTTTTAAATTGAAGTATTTAAGTTGTAATTAGCCATTTGACTACTAGTTGGACAGTGGTAAGTATATACCATATGGTTTTATAATATTTTATTAAAGATATATATATGTGTGTAAATTAAATATTATTTTTTATTAAAGTATAATATATATTATAAGGCAAAAACGTGAAAGCCATATCATGTGCATTAGCTTATTGTTTGGATGGTAAAGGATATATATATTATATGATTTTATTATTATTTCAGCAAGGGCATATGTGAAAACTAAAACTTATAAGCTTTATAATACAAAATGTATTATAAAGTAAAATATGAGTGCGCATATATTTTATTTCACCTATGCCGAAACCAAAGAAAAGAAAAAGAAATAAGGGAAGCTTAGGTTCGGCCAACTCCCAAGCTCAAATCCAAGGTTCTTTCTTCATCGGTTTTTGATAATTTTTACGTTTTTGAGATCGTTACTTCGAGTATTTCAAAACCCATGCTTAAATTTTGAATTTTGATGAATATTTTGAGCTATGCCATTGATGGAAGCTTGTGATTTTTATGGTTTGATGGTGAAATATAAAAGATAAGGGTTGGGTTAACATATTTTGTATTGGAATTTTTTGATGGTTTTGAGTAATTAGGACTTAATTGCAAAAATAAAAATTTGAGGGACTAAAATATGAAATTGATGAAATAGATGGACTTGTATGGGTATGGGTAAAATTCGGCCCAACATGGGTATATTGAAATTTTGTATATTTTGTGTTTTGTGTAATAGGGACTAAATTGTAAAAAGTGTAAATGTCAATGGTAAAATAGTAATTTGCCCATTTATGTGTTTTTAGATTAAATTGAATGAAAATATGTTTGAATACGCTTAATTTGAATATGTTTAGATCATGAATCAAAGAAATCGGATTTAGATCGGGGGAAAACGAAAGTTGTCGACTAACTGTTCTGTTCCGTTTTACATTGCCCGAGGCAAGCTTATACGCAAATAGACGTTGTATATTTTAATTATATGTGAATTATATATGCTGAAATGGAATAAGTATATATATGTGTATAAATTAGTCGAATGTGTACAAGCTTGACAGCTATGTTTATGAATTCGTCTAGACCGAATTACAATTTTCGAAAGTCCCGTATGAACCTTAGGAATAGTTAGTGTAACACCCCACACCCGGCCCAGACGCTATGGCCGAATCTGGTGTGTCACATTGAAGTGTTTTAGCGAAAACCATGTTTTCATTGAAAATCCTTCTTAAATTGAAAGAATCCCTAATTAACTTTTAGGAAAAAAACACCTCTCAGTTGCGAAAACCTCGTTTAAAACATTTGATTTAAGAAAACTTAATATTTAAGAATTTAATTGTGGAAACGTAGAAACACACTATAATTTAGAAAACCCATGTTCAACTTCTTGTAATTACATTGAAAATTAATAACAATAATTCAAGTAATAATAGCATAATGAAAATCTTATTACAATCTGGTCTAAAACGTACTTAAAAAGAAATAAAAACTTAAATGCTAAAAAAAAACCCAAGAACAAAACATCTTGCTTGCTGGCCACCCAGAGTCCCTCCAAACATTGAACCTTCTACTGAGCATCACCTGAAAATAAAATAAAAGAGGGGGTGAGTTTTCGTAAACTTAGTGTGTACAATCCTCGGCAAAAACAAGCATTCAAAATAAAAAAAATCATTCATCAATCATGCAATGCAATCCCATCTAAATTATCCATCCGCTACACACCAGCTTCGTCCCTTGTCACACCATGTGGGGATATAAATATCGACCCACCCAACCCACACACCATGGTAGCCTAGTTGTGGAACTACCTTCATTTACATATTGGGCTTTAAAAGCCGTCGGTGGATACACGATTGTCAAGCAACCATGCGATCCTCATATACTTCCTCCATTCCATAATTCCCACCCATATGCAACCTAAGCAGAATATCATATGTATGCATGTCACATCCATAAAACATACATTCAGCACCTAAGGGTAATTCGGTCATTTTTTTGCCCTTAAGGGCGTTTCGGTAATTTTTCCTTAATTATGGTTTTCACCTACCTTGGACCGTTAACAAGTCCCGCGAGCTAAGATGAACGAATACTATGCACCAGGTAGGATTCCAGAGAAGAGGAGGTGGGTCATTAAGACCGCTTAAGTACCAAGCTCTCTATAGATCCAATTCTAGACATGCATATACCTGTTGCCACACCTTAACCCCTTTGACCTATCCACGGTCACAATATATGAATTAAATCTTATGTGCATATCATATACTAGGCCTATAACCCCTTACAAAGCCCAAACAATTTCACATACCTGTATCTGGCCCATTAAGCCCAATCATATTCATATAGCCCATTAGGCCCAAATCACCTGTATATGGCCCATTAGGCCCAAATCACATTTATATGGCCCGTTAGGCCCGGTCACATTCATATTCATTCTCACATACAAGTTCCTATCACATAGCATCAACATTCAGTTTTTGCCTATTATGGGCCCAACAGCCCATTGGGCCCGTTTAGCCCATTTTGACCCATATGGCTAAATCACAACCCAAGTCCATGGAATCGCCCGTGGGCCTCAGGCAATCTATCGATCTCCCCATTACGAGTGTTTGCGCACTCGCAAGACTACCGTAGCCAAACTTTCGGCCTTTCGGCATTTCGGCTTTTCAGCTTTTTCCGATACATAATGTGTGTGCAGTGTATTTACACACCTGGTCAGGAAACGTGATGCGATCTCCTTAGCCCAAACCTAAAATCAATATCACTCAAAGATTAATCACATGTACTTATCGATTACTTTACCAAAAGCCGGAACCTCACCTTAACCTTACCTGAACGCCAAGCCTTTACTAGCTTTTACTTTGATCACTAAACACGCATATTTCTCTGATCTGAAGAGCAAATCGGCAGGAATCCAAAACCGAGATCTAACACTAATTCCCTACCAAAGTCAATTAGAAAGAAGTGAGGGACTGAATACTCGATACTATCAAAAACCGATTGGGAGAGCGAACACTTACACTAGAATTGACTAGGTAGAAAGAGTAGTGGTAGCACCAAGGGTTTTTGGCTCTTAGAGATTTGAATGGCAACAATTGATTACTCAGTACCAAAGAAGAGAGGAAGAAGAATCGGCTAAAGTAAAGAAAATATTGAGTAGTGGAGGGATAAGAATTCGGCACAAAGAAAGAAAAGAAAAAAAAGGGTTTTCGGCTTTTTAGAGAAAAGGGTTTTCGGCACAAAGTGAAGGGAAATTCGTCATTATCTTTTCAACCCTCCCATTCGGCACCTATTTATAGCTCTATAGCCGAATTCTTCAAGCCCAAGTTCCCAATTCGACTTCACTTACTCCTCACTTCTCATCTCCTCGTTTTTCTCCCTGATAACCCCTTGATCCTTTCCTTAATTTTCTCTTCTGAACACTCCCCTTGGAGTCCATCTTCACGCCACTTCCATCCTTCTAGAAGGCCAAAATTAAACTCTAAAAATACTAAGCTAGGATTCGTACCTTGGACCCCATTGCTATCTACTAACGCCACCTCACTACACCTTATGTGGTGTCACTTAGCCACTCCACCACAGGCTCCTTTTGTGTCCAATTGTTTCTTCATTTATTCAAAAGCCCACCTATTTGTCAGCCCTGAATTTTTTAGTGATTAAATTATAATTTCTTGTACCCCTTAATTCAAACTCAACCTTAGCTAAAACCTACTAAAATTATACTTGGATAAGAATATTAAACACAATTTTTATCAAAATCGAAAATAAAGAAAATTCAAGATTTCGGGATTTTTGGATTTCGAGATTTTTGGGGCGTTACAACTCCACCCCTTATAAGAAATTTCGTCCTCGAAATTCACCTGATTCAAACACTTGAGGATGTTGACGTCGCATCGCTTCCTCAGGTTCCCAAGTAGCCTCCTCAACCTTATGATTACGCCAAAGCACTTTGACTAATGGAACGGACTTCCTTCTCAGTACCTTAACATCACGACCAATTATTTGTATGGGCTCTTCCTCGAAAGTTACGTATGGTCTAACCTCGATTTCTTTAATCGCCACGACATGGGAAGGATCTGAGTGATACCGTCTCAGCATAGAAGCATGGAACACATCATGGATCTGGCCTAGTTCAGGAGGTAATTCTAGCTGATAAGCGACTGGCCAAATCTGCCTTGCAACCCAATATGGCCCAATGAACCTTGGGCTTAGCTTTACTTTACATCCAAACCTTAACACCTTCTTCCACAGAGAGACCTTAAGAAAAACTGAGTCTCCCACGGCATACTCTATCTCTCGACGCTTAAGGTCAGCATACTACTTCTACCTATCCGATGCCTCCTTCAAACGATCCGGAATCAATTTTACGTTATCCTCAGTATCGGCTACTAACTCAAGGCCCAAAACTCTCCGTTCGCCCAACTCCGTCCAACATGTTGGAGTTCGACACCTTTGCCCATACAGTGCCTCGTATGGAGCCATCCCAATGCTTGATTGATAACTATTATTGTACGCAAATCCGGCTAACGGTAAATAGTCCTCCCAGCTACCTCGGAACTCAATCACGCATCCCCTCAACATATCTTCCAATACTTGGATCACCCTTTCTGACTGTCCATCAGTTTGAGGGTGGAAAGCCGTACTGAAATTCAACCTAGTACCCAATGCCTCATGCAGCTTCTTCTAAAATCTAGAAGTGAAACGTGGGTCCCTATCAGATATTATGGAGGCTGGCACTCCATGCAATCTTACAATCTCTGCCACGTACAACCTAGCCAGCTTTTGCAACGAGTAATCGGTGCGAACCGGTACAAAATGGGTAGACTTGGTTAATCGATCCACTATAACCCATATCGAGTCTTTCTTAGCAGGCGTCAAGGGTAGCTCACTAACAAAGTCCATAGTGATCCTTTCCCACTTCCAGAGTGGAATCTTTACTAGCTAAAGCAATCCCAAAGGCAACTGATGTTCCACTTTCACCTTTTGACAAACCAAGCATTTACCCACGAACTCCATAACCTCGCGCTTAAGTCTAGGCCACCAATAAAGCTCACGTAAATTCTAATACATCTTGTTTTCGCCAGGATGCATTGCATAGAGACCACTATGTGCTTCCCGTAGAACAGACTGCCTTAGATCATCGTCCTTTGGTATACATAATCTCCTACGGAAACACAATACTCTTTCACTATTTATTCGAAAGTCCAACGTCTCTCCACTCTCCATTCTCCACTAATTGGTTACTCCTTATCTGCTCAACCCACACCGGCTTTACTTGAAGCTCAGCTAACAAGCTACCTTCATCCAACAAACTTAAACGGGCGAGCATAGCTCTCAAGTTTGTATTAGCCCTACGACTCAACGTGTCGGCTACCACATTTGCTTTGCCAGGGTGGTATTCAATCGTACAATCATAATCCTTCAATAATTCCACCCACCTACATTGCCTAAGGTTTAGCTCCTTTTGGGTAAGGAGGTACTTCAAACTCTTGTGGTCTGAATAAATTATGCACTTCTCCCCGTACAAGTAATGCCTCCATATTTTAAGTGCGAACACCACCGCAACTAGCTCCAAAATCATGGGTTGGGTAATTCACCTCATGAGTCTTAAGTTGTCGTGACGCATATGCAACCACCATTCCTTCTTGCATCAATACGCAACCTAAGCCTACATGCGACGCGTCACTATAAATCGTAAACTCCTTCCCAGGCACTGGCTAAATCAACACAGAGGCCTCAGTTAAAACTTCCTTGAGTTTTCCAAATTTCTCTTGCTACTTATCTATCCAAACAAACGGTACCCCCTTCCTTAACAACTTAGTTAAAGGTGCAGCAATTATCGAAAAGCCCTCGACAAACCGTGTATAGTATCCTGCAAAGCCCTGAGAACTTTAAATTTCTGATACCGACTTGGGTGTTTTCCAGTCTAACATTGCTTCAATTTTTCGAGGATCCACGTTAATCCCCTCGGCTGATACCACTTGTCCTAGAAAAGTAACCTCCCTTAGCCAAAATTCACACTTATTAAATTTGGCGTATAGCTGCTTCTCCCTCAAAGTCTGCAACACAATCCTTAAGTGTGCATCATGCTCATCCTTATCGTTTGAGTACACTAAAATGTCATCTATAAAGACTACCATGAACCGATCCAAGTAGGGTTGAAAGACCTGATTCATGAGATCCATGAAAGCGGCAGGTCCGTTCGTCAGCCCAAATGGCATTACTAAGAACTCGTAGTGCCTATAACTAGTTCTGAAAGCCGTCTTATGAACATCTGCCCCCTTCACTCTTAATTGGTGATATCCCGAACGCAGCTCAATCTTCAAGAAAATAGAAGCTCCTCTAAACTAATCGAAAATATCATCAATTCTCGGTAGAAGGCACTTGTTTTTAACAGTTAACTTGTTTAACTGTCGATAATCGATGTACATTTGTAAGGTTCCATCCTTATTCTTCATGAATAACATCGGTTCTCCCCATGGGGACACACTTGGTCAGATGGATCCTCGATCCAACAATTCCTAAATCTGTGCCTTAAGTTCCACCAACTCTTTTGGTGCCATCCAATAAGGAGCGATAGGCACCGGTGTCATCCCAGGTAACAACTCGATTCTAAATTCTACTTCCCTGCTGGGTGGCAACCCTGGCAGCTCCTCAGGAAAGACATCCAAAAATTCCCTAAATGTTCTCAACTCCTTAATAGTAAGGCTCTTTGCCTCCGTATCACTAATATAAGCCAAAAAGGCTTTGCATCCCTTTTGTACTAACTTTTCAGCCCTTAATGTCGAAATCACGTTCGACAGGTAGTTCTGGCGTTCACCAAACACAACCACTTCCTTATCCTCTGCCATTCTTAACACCATTCGCTTTGCAGTGCAAGCCAAAGTGGCTCGATGCTTCACTAGCCAATCCATACCTAAGATTAAGTCGAATTCGCTAAATGGCAATTCCAACAAATATGCTTAAAAGGTAACCTTTTGGACTACTAAGGGTACCTCCCTAAACAACTTATTCACTCCTACTGACTGCCCTAATGGACTTATCACAGTTATCTCATTCACAATAATCTCAAACATATCATACAAAGACTTAGTCTTATTGCATGCAACATATGAATGCATTGATCCAATATCAATCAAGGTTGTGTAAGGTAACTCATATACAAGAAACATACCCGTTATCACATCTGAGGCATCCCCTTCTTCTTGGTGACGAGCAGCATAAACCAAAGCTGGCTGTCGCACCTCAGCATGGCCCGTATTTCCTCCTAGTGCTCTACGTCCACATCCATAGCCGTTACCGCCCCTAGCCTGTCCACGACCCCTTGGTGGAAACTGTCCACCCCTTGATGGCTGAGCACCTCCTTGACCCACTACTGGCTCTTGACCTAGCGTTCGAGGGCAATCCTTGATCCTATGCTCCATAGACCCACAAGTGAAACAAGCTCCCATTCTCCTCCAACACTCGCCTTCATGCCTTCTCCCACAATCACCACAAGGTGGCACCCTTGGATTAGTAGCAGGGGGCCCTACTCTAATTGGCCAATTATTTCTAGCCCTAGTCTTAGGCCTTTGTCCAACACCCGGGGTCTCAGCCTTGCTCTTATTCTTACCCCTTTCCTTCTCCCGGTTTAGGTGCTCAGTGCGCTTTACCTCCTCTGCTATTTTTGCTTTCTCCACCAACTCTGAGAAAACTCATTCCCTTTGTAGAGCTATCAGTACCCTAAGGCTATCTCTAAGCCTATCCTCAAACCTAACGCAACGCCCATACTCCATTGCCACCATTACCCTTACATGCCTACTAAGGCGTAGAAACTCTGCCTCATACTCTACCACCGATTTGTTTCCTTGGGCCAAGTTCAGGAACTCCTTCCTCCTAGCATCCACATAGCTTACACCCATATACTTCCCTTGGAATGCAGCTTTGAAAAACTCCCAAGTGACTCGCTCCTGTTGGGTGCCCTCTTTCACTATCAACCACCACTGGTAGGCTTCCTCCCTGAGCAATGACACCGCTCCTTTCAACTTTTGCTCAGGTGAGCAGTCCAAATCCTCCATTATCCTTTCAGTGGCCTCCAACCAATATTCTGCCACATTAGGAGCCACGCTAGCCACGCCCTTAAAGATCTCAGCCCCGTTCGATCGAAGTCGTTCTAGAATGGACCCCTGATTTTCGTTGCCATTATTGGGCCCAGCGACCCTTTCCAAAATCCTCAGCACTGCCTGTGACAATGCATCTTCTCTCGCGGCCCGATCATACTGTCTATTCTCAGCCACAGGTGAGCCCGGAGCCTCTTCTACTCCAACATCGGGCATATGGCCCGATGCTGACGATTTAGCTCTAGCACTTCCGTGGCCTCGGCCACGACCCCTTGTACCTCTTCTAGCACTCATCGTCAATTTGTGTATTATCTGGATTAAAATTTTATGAATTTTTAGTTAGTTTAATACTAACACCGATGTTTTATGAAAATATTTAAAGAGAAGATCGTTTTCGAAAATCCTCTACAATTTCCATATCCTACGGGCTTTAGTTCCATTCTAAAAATCATCTAAAGTAGCCCTCTAACTATCTACTATATAACAATTTAGATAAATAAAAGTACTTACTTGGTTCGACGTCAGAGACTCAGTGTGCTGCTCAACAAGATTTTCCATTTCCATAATAGTGTGATCCAATTTTTTTTAAACAGAAAAAGAAACCAAATAGTAATAAGGCCCACTTCACAGCCCGAGTTTTACAACCTGGGCTCTGATACCACCAAATGTAACACCCCACACCCGGCCCAGACGCTATGGCCGAATCTGGTGTGTCACATTGAAGTCTTTTACCGAAAATCATGTTTCCATTGAAAACCCTTCTTAAATTGGAAGAATCCCTGATTAACATTTAGGGAAAAAAATACCTTTCAGTTGTGAAAACCTTGTTTAAAATATTTGATTTAAGAAAACTTAATATTTAAGAATTTAATTGCGGGAACGTAGAAACACACTATAATTTAGAAAACCCATGTTCAACTTCTTATAATTACAGTGAAAATTAATAACAATAATTCAAGTAAGAATAAAATAATGAAAACCTTATTACAATCTGGTCTAAAACAACATAAAAAGAAATAAAAACATAAATACTAAAAAAAACACCCAAGTCCAAAACATCTTGCTAGCTGGCCACCCAGAGTCCCTCCAAACATCGAACCTTCTACTAAGCATCACTTGAAAATAAAATGAAAGAGGGGGTGAGTTTTCGTAAACTCAGTGTGTTCAACCCTCGGTAAAAACAAGCATTCAAAATAAAAAAAACATTATTCATCAATCATGCGATGCAATCGCATCCAAATTATCCATCCGCTACACACCAGCTTCGTCCCCCATCACACCATGTTAGGATATAAATATCGACCCACCCAACCCACACACCATGGTAGCCCAGTTGCGGAACTACCTTTATTTACATATTGGGCTTTAAAAGCCGTCGGTGGATCCACAATTGTCAAGCAACCATGCGATCCTCATATACTTCCTCGTTCCATAATTCCCACCCATATGCAACCTAAGCAGAATATCATATGTATGTATGTCACATCCATAAAACTTAAATTCAGCACCTAGGGGTAATTCAGTCATTTTTTTGCCCTTAGGGGCATTTCAGTAATTTTTCCTTAATTATGGTTTTCACTTACCTTGGCCCGTTAACAAGTCCCGCGAGCTAAGATGAACGAATACTATGCACCAGGTAGGATTCCAGAGAAGGGAGGTGGGTCATTAAGACCGCTTAAGTACCAAGCTTTCCCTAGATCCAATCCTAGACATGCATATACCCGTTGCCACACCTTAACCCTTTTGACCTATCCACGGTTGCAATATATTAATTAAATCTTATTTGGATATCATATACTAGGCCTATAACCCCTTACAAAGCCCAAACAATTTCACATACCTGTATCTGGCCCACTAAGCCCAATCATATTCATTGGTCCATTAGGCCAAAATCACCTATATATGGCCTATTAGGCCCAAACCACATTCATATGGCCCGTTAGGCCCAGTCACATTCATATTCATGCTCATATACAAGTTCCTATCACATAGCATCAACATTCAATTTTTGCCTATTATGGGCCCAACAGCCCATCGGGCCCATTTAGCCTATTCCGACCCATATGGCCAAATCACAACCCAAGTCCACAAAATCACCCGTGGGCCTCAGGCAACCTATCGGTCTCCCCTTACGAGTGTTTGCACACTCGTAAGACTACCGTAGCCAAACTTTCAGCTTTTCGGCATTTCAGCTTTTCGACTTTTCAGCATTTCAATTTTTGTCGATGCATAATGTGTTTGTAGTGTATGTACACACCTAGTAAGCAAGCGTGATGCGATCTCCTTATCCCAAACCTACAATCGATATCACTCAAAGATTAATCACATGTACTTATCGATTACTTTACCAAAAGCCGGAATCTCACCTTAACCTTACCTGAATGCCAAGCCTTTACTAGCTTTTACTTTGATCACTAAACACGCGTATTTCTTAGATCTGAAGAGTAAATCGATAGGAATCCAAAATTGAGATCTGACACTAATTCCCTACCAAAGTCGATTAGAAAGAAGTGAGGGACTGAATACTCGATACTTATCAAAAACCGATTGGGAGAGCAAACACTTACACTAGAATTGACTCGGTAGAAAGAGTAGTGGCAGCACCAAGGGTATTCGGCTCTTAGAGATTTGAATGGAAACAATTGATTACTCAGCACCAAAGAAGAGAGGAAGAAGAATCGGCTAAATCAAAGAAAATATTGAGTAGAGGAGAGATAAGAATTCGGCACAAAGAAAGAAAAGAAAAAAAAGCGTTTTCGGCTCTTTAGAGAAAAGGGTTTCTGGGAAAAAGTGAAGGGAAATTCGTCATTAACTTTTCAACCCTCCCATTCGGCACCTATTTATAGCCCTATAGCCGAATTCTTCAAGCCCAAGTTCCCAATTCGGCTCCACTTACTCATCACTTCTCATCTCCTCATTTTTCTCCCTGATAACCCCTTGATCCTTTCCTTAATTTTCTCTTCTGAACACTCCCCTTGGAGTCCATCTTCATGCCACTTCCATCCATCTAGAAGGCCAAAATTAAACTCTAAAAATACTAAGCTAGGATTCGAACCTTGGACCCCCTTGCTAGCTACTAAAGCCACCTCACTACACCTTATGTGGCGTCACTTAGCCACTCCACCACAGGCTACTTTTGTGTCCAATTATTTCTTTATTTATTCAAAAGCCTACCTATTTTTCAGCTCTGATTCCTTTAATAATTAAATTATAATTTCTTCTATTAAATTATAATTTCTTCTACCCCTTAATTCAAACTCAACCTTAGCTAAGACCTACTAAAATTATCGCTTGGATAAGAATATTAAACACAATTTTTATCAAAATAAAAAATAAAGAAACTTTGAGATTTCGGGATTTTTGGATTTCGGGATTTTTGGATTTTGAAAATTTTGGGGCGTTACAGTTAGGATACATATGTCATGACATAGGATTCCAATATATATGTACAAGTAAGACCACGACATCGATATGTGACTCCAATATATGTATGCAAGTAAGACCCTGTCTGGGACAGTGGCATCGATTTGTGGTTACATGTAAGACCACCTCTGGGACGTTGGCATTGTACAATATATGTGATTATCCTAGTGTCCTATCCATTTTCGAATGGTTCATCGGGCAAAGATAAGTTGTGATCGAACTTGTAAGGCGAGCTTAATGAACAGGTATGCGCTAGTTGATTTCCTATTTGAAAATAAGGTAAATTGGACATTGGATATGTGATACAAATTATATAAGTTGCTAATGTGAATATATGTACATTGGAAAAGTATATTCGGCCATAAGTAATGTGTATGCATGTGATATTATATTTTGATTCATGATTATACGTATATGAGCGAAAATATATGTATCCTGTTAAATGTGGATTTGATGTATAGTATGTGCTTCATAAATGTATTTTACGATTGTGGAAATATACATGAAAATTGAAAACGTGATTTGGTTTTGTTGTAACGAATTATATTATTTGGTTGTCTACTTAAAACAAGGTAAGTATGTGACTTGAAACTTGTTTACAACTATGTATGATACAAATAAGGATTTCATGTGAACTTGATAAGAACATTCGGCCTTTGATATTTAGATATATGTAAATATGATTATGCATATTCTATTCGGATAAATAAAAAGTATGTGTACTTCATGTTTTATTATGATTCTCAAGCTTATTTATATGAACATATGTGTAAATGGTTATTTATTGACTTATTAGCTTTGAAAGTTGAATGACATTGCTTAATTTGTTCATGTGGGTATTCGACCTTGTGAATGTTATGGAATAAGTGTCAGTTATGTACATATGTGGTTATTGAATAATCTGCCATTTATCTAATATATGTACATGAAATTATTTTGTGATATGTGAGCTTATGTAATTGCGCGTATGTGAACTAAATTTATAAGGACTATTTGACTTTGAAAGTTAAATGATAATAGGTTAATTTGACTATATGAGTATTCAACCAAGGTGAAGTTAATAAATGAATGTGTATACCTATATGAATATATATTTAAAATATGAGCTTATAAATGTTGGGATCTAAATGTGTTATGATAATACAGTTTGATTTAGTTTAATTAAGCTGATAATTTTATTGAGTTGTTTATTTGCTTATGACTTACTAAGCTATGATAGCTTACTCTGTGTTTCCATATTTACTTGGTTTTATAGATTTTGAATTTTAGTTACGAATTTGGGAATCGTCAGAGGAGCTTATCACGCTATCGAAGACAAAATTGTGTTTTGGAACCATGGCATGCATAGGCTAGCGTATGTTTTGGATATGTTGGAAGTTATGTAAATGAGCCATGTGAAAATGGCTTAAATTTCCTTACTTAAATATGAATCTGTTTGGTTGTGGCTTAAGTCCATTTTGATTATTATGTTATGAATTTGGGATGGATAGTTTTTGTGATATCTATATTGTACGTTGAAGTAGTTGATCACTGGGTTGTGCATATAGTTGGTTTGGTTATAGATTATGTATAGGTAAAAAAATATGTATATGTGAGAAAACGGGGTTCTTATAATTGCTTAGTGTTATCATATGAATGGAATTTATAAAATACTCAGCTATCCTTCGGGGTGGTTAAGGTCGATGTTAGTACATGTGCTATAAGCTATGTTTAGTACTTGGAAAATGGTATACTAATTTTGGCTCAGTACCGAAGTGAAACAATTAAGTTAATACGCATGTATTTGAATGAATTTTAAATGCTTAATTTTGGTAAGGATAGCTATATAATGTTTTGACCAAATAGTTACAAGTTGAATTTGGATTTATTAGTTTAGGTTACTTTGTGGTTCGACAATTGCAAATAAAATAGGATATAAAATATGTTTTAAAATGTACTTGGTTATGCTTATAATAATTTAACTTGATATTTAGCTATTGCTATAGCAATGTATGGATTCAGTAAAGGTACTTAGATACGGTCATTATTAGTCAAACTAAAAGTGCATAATTTGGAGTAGTTCCTTAAGACACTTTGTAAACCAAAATATAACATAGGCGTATGTCTTGTGCATATATGATGTATGCTTGAATGACTCTTATTTAATAAAAAAAACAAATGCAATTACTTGTGAACTTGTTTGTTCAAATTATATTATAGTCACAAAGCTTAGTAACTTTAAATTACTGGCCTAAAACGTGCATAAACAATTTACAACATTTGGTATTTTGTTTTATTTCTGTAAGTATTCGAATGCTATTTAAGCTTTGAGTACATGATTTGATTAATGTATTGAATAAATAATTATGACTTGAGTCTCAAGACATGTGCATTGACTTGTAAGTGTGACGTATGTTTAATATAGATTTAATCGAATTTCAGCATATGACTCGAATAATTAAAGTGACTTATCCTTTATGTTAAGTTTTAAATAATCATATGTTGCACGTATGTATACAAGCACTCGAATGTAGCTTAAGAGAATGTATAGATTTATCAAAGATGTGTCTTTTTTGGTAATGCTTCGTAACCCTAAATTTGACAACAGATACGGGTTAAAGGTGTTACATTTTATTGGTATCAGAGTTATGGTTTAGTCGGTTCTAGTAGTACTACCATTGCATATGTGATTCTAGCTATACATGCCATATTTATCCTGTGATAGTGTGATATCTTCTGACTCTAAAAAAATTATTTTGATGAGACAGATAAGTTTTTCAACCGAGCTAATTTTGATAGTACAGAATGTGTACTCAAATGTTTGAATGAAAATGTGTTGGTGATGAGTTGAAACTCCTAAAGGTACGGATCAAAGAGTATGATATATATTGATATTAATAAGTGTTGTAATTATTCGAGCATGTAGATTATGATATTTGAGTTATGATTGCCATCTGAAACGTTTTGATTGTGAATTAATGATTTGAGTTGGTATAAATTAAGTACTGAGAACAAAAGTGATTAAAAATAAATGTTTATTAAATGTTCAAATAATGTGAAATTATTAATGAATTGACCATTTGTGAAAGTGTGTGTTATGTGTATTTATGTGTAAGTTAAATTTAAGGCTTTGTTACCCTCACCCCCTATTAGTGAAATGTTACTGTAAAACCTGTAAGATTATGGTTGAATAAGCCCACGAGGGTGAAGTTATAGAAGTCTGTGTTTGGAAGATCCAATTGTAGTAAAAAAAAGGTGAATGGATCAGCAAATGAAGATAGTATTAAAAGAGACATCGAATAGTTATAAGGATTATTTAGATTATGTGGCGTTACTGTTAAGGAAGAAGCTATCTCCGATCAAATGACTTGTTTAGGTATGATATCTAAAGAAAATATTCGTTGAAAGCCTTTCTGAATTGCCTTCTGTTAGTGAAGGGATAGTATGAAAATCTCTGATGGCAAAATTATATAGTTAAAATAATGTTGAATTGTATTGATGGCTGAGTGTGGTGGTTATAATCGGGCAGTTATTATGTTCTCTTTTGAGTATTCCATGTGTACATTTATTCTTAGAAGTATCAGTGATTGTTTGATATCATAAGGAATTCTTATAATATGGGAATATTAACTAAACATATTTATAGACGAAAGCATCGTTGATCTGTTTGGGTTATGTTCGACATTGTTCTGTTTTCTCTGATATTTATTCTATTATGTGGATATTAAAATCAACGGTAAAATCTGTACAATGTTAATATTCTATTTCTACTGAATATGGTTATGTTAAAAATATGCAAGGACTATATTACTCTTGTTACTGTGGATTCTGATATTTATGGGTGATATTGTTCTTTCTGGACATTTTCTGAGATATCGTCGGAACTGATATCATTCTTTATGGGTTGTAATTTCTTGGTAATCTGGGTAGCTTCAGACATTAAAATTTTGCTATTTCGGTCTTCTTATAACCCTATGTGGTTATCTGTAAGAGACTTCTTTCTGACCAAATTGGCTATTTCTGTTATAATTATCATTTCTGTTCTGAAAATTTGAGAAGTACTGTAGCATTGTTATTAGAGTTATAAAAGTTGTGTTTCTGCATTGGTTGTTGTCCAAATCTTATATGGTTTTCTTCTGGGTTCTAATACTTCGTTAACAATTGGAATGTTATCTATTATTTTGGTACGATGCCAGTTTCATTATGATATTATGATTTCTATTGGATGATTGTGACTTCTGTATAATGGTATATTTTAGTTATTTCTTAAACGGAAAGAAATAATTTCTTCGAAAAGACTGATCCAGTGGTTAGTCTGACCTGAATTGTTTAATTTAAAAGAAGATTGGATTATATGTATTTGAATCTATTCACCGAACTGGTAATAAATTTTGAATGTATATGTGTGATCTGAGGAGTAGTCTGGAAGGAGAATGTGTATTCCTGAGGATTTGATACAGAACTATGTTTACCGGAACAATTTTATCTGAGAAATGTTGAGGTAAAATTAAAGTTAGATTGATTTATGAAGTATCCCTTATTATGCGAAAATATTGTTAATCAAAACATCAGCTCTGGCTCAGCTTAAGTCAAAAAAAAAGGAGAGAGAGATAAGCGATATATTTGATGGTTTGATTATACCCGAGTTAAAAGTAAGACTATTATATATCCAACAGTTTTGTGAGACTCAGAAAGTAGATAATGGATTGTTAGTAAGACAAGGTAAAAGTAATTTAAATGTTGACTCAGAGTTCTAGATTGATGCTGAAGATTGTCTGAGGTTCAGAATTGAATATGTGTTCCAAGGAATTTAGAGTAGATTCCAATGATTTTGAATGAAACTCATAGCAGTCGGTTATCTGTTCATCCAAGTAGTACGAAGACGTATAATGATCTGAAATAGTTTTATTAGTGGTGTGGTACGAAATGAGACATCTCCGGCTTTGTTTTGAAATGTTTAGTCTGTCAGCAAGTAAAAGCCAAGCATCATGTACCTATCGGATTGCTTCAACCGATTGTGATACCTATGTGGAAATGAGATAGAGACATGAGAGGTTTGCATTCGGATTTCCGTTGACATCAAGCAAGAAAGATGCAATCTGGGTTATTGTGGATAGATTGACTAAAGCGGCTTATATTGTTCCGATAGAGTCTAAGGTTTATTGGACCGTATGAGATTGTAGAGCTTATAAGGATGCCAGCTGAGTTAGAAAAGATCCACAATGTGTTCCATGTTTCGATGCTTTGTAAATATCAATCTGATCCCTCACATGTAATTAGTCCGCCTGAGATTTAGATTAAGTCGGATATGACACATGAGGAAGAATCGATTCGTATCCTGACTCGTGAGGTTAAAGAATTGCGAAATAAGAAAATTTCGTTAGTTTAAGTATTGTGGCATAAACACAGAGTTGAGGAAACAATGTGGGAACAAGAGTATATAATGGAAGAGTGTTTTTCAAACCTATTCATCGATAAGATTTTTGGGGACGAAAATCCCTAAGGGGGGAGAGTTGTAACAGCCTGATTTAGACCATAATCAAAACGGTGGTTTTTGGGACCATGAATCCCAGTCAAAAAAATATTTTAATATTATTTTCTGTGTTTATTATGTGTGAATTCATATCTGTGAAATTTTCGTGATTTAATTTTATCGTTTGGGTGTCCGATTAAATAAAAGGACTTAATCACGTAAAAAGAAAATTTGATGGTTTATAGTATAAGGGCCGAATTGTTAGTGGCTTTTTAAATTGAAGTATTTAAGTTGTAATTAGCCATTTGATTACTAGTGGGACGGTGGTAAGTATATACCATATGGTTTTATAATATTTTATTAAAGATATATATGTGTGTAAATTAAATATTATTTTATATTAAGGTATAATAAATATTATAAGGCATAAACGTGAAAGCCATATCATGTGCATTAGCTTATTGTTTGGATGGTAAACGATATATATATTATATGATTTTATTATTATTTCAGTAAGGGCATATGTGAAAACTAAAAATTATAAGCTTTATAATATAAAATATATTACAAAGTAAAATATGAGTGCGCATATGTTTTATTTCACCTATGCCGAAACAAAAGAAAAGAAAAAGGAATAAAGGAAGTTTAGGTTTGGCCAACTCCCAAGCTCAAATCCAAGGTTCGTTCTTTGTCAGTTTTTGATAATTTTTACGTTTTTGAGATCATTGCTTCGAGTACTTCAAAACCCATGCTTAAATTTTGAATTTTGATGAGTATTTTGAGTTATGCCATTGATGGAAGCTTGTGATTTTTATGGTTTGATGGTGAAATATGATAGATAGGTGTTGGGTTAACATATTTTGTATTGGAATTTTTGATGGTTTTGAGTAATTAGGACTTAATTGCAAAAATAAAAATTTGAGGGACTAAAATATGAAATTGATGAAATATATGGACTTGTATGTGTATGGGTAAAATTCGACTCAACATGGGTATATTGAAATTTTGTATATTTTGTGTTTTGTGTATAGGGACTAAATTGTAAAAAGTGTAAATGTTAGGGGTAAAATGGTAATTTGCCCATTTATGTGTTTTTAGACTAAATTGAATAATTTTTTTTTGAATAAGCTTAATATGAATATGTTTAGATCATGAATCAAAGAAATCAGATTTAGATCAGGGGAAAACAAAAGTTGTCGACTAGCTGTTCTGTTTCGTTTGACATTGTCCGAGGCAATTTTATAAGCAAATAGACGTTGTATAATTTAATTATATGTGAATTATATATGCTGAAATGGAATAAGCATATATATGTATAAATTAGTCAAATGTGTACAAGCTTGACAGCTATGTTTATGAATTTGTCTCGACCGAATTACAATGTTTGAAAGTCCCGTATGAACCATAGGAATAGTTAGGATGCATATGTCATGACATAGGATTCCGATATATGTGTGCGAGTAAGACCATGGCATCGATATGTGACTCCAATATATGTGTGCGAGTAAGACCCTGTTTGGGAAGTGGCATCGATTTGTGGTTACATGTAAGACCACGTCTGGGACGTTGGCATTGTACGATATATGTGATTATTGGAGTGTCTTATCCGTTTCCGAATGGTTCATCAGGCAAAGATAAGTTGTGATCGGATTTGTAAGACGAGCTTAATGAATAAGTATGACCTAGTTAATTTCCTATTTGAAAATAAGGTAAATTGGTCATTGGATATGTGATACAAATTATATAAGTTACTAATGTGAATATATGTACATTGGTGAAGTATATTCGACCATATGTGATGTGTATGCATGTGATATTATATTTTGATTCATGATTATACGTATATGAGCAAAAATATATGTATTCTGTTAAATGTGGATTTGATGTATTGTATGTGCTTGATAAATGTATTTTATGATTGTGGAAATCTACATGAATATTGAAAACATGATTTGATTTTGTTGTAACGAATTGAATCAGTTGGTTGTCTACTTAAAACAAGGTAGGTATGTAACTTGAAACTTGTTTAGAACTATGTGTGATACAAATAAGGATTTCATGTGAACTTGGTAAGAACATTCGGCCTTTGATATTTAGATATATGTAAATATGATTATGCATATTCTATTCGGATAAATAAAAAGTATATGTACTTCATGTTTTATTATGATTCTCAAGCTTATTTATATGAACATATGTATAAATGGTTATATATTGACTTATTAGCTTTGAAAGTTGAATAACATTGGTTAATTTGTTCATGTGGGTATTCGGCCTTGTGAATGTTATGGAATAAGTTTCAATTATGTACATATGTGGTTATTGATTAATCGACCATTTATCTAATATATGTACATGAAATTATTTTGTGATATGTGAGCTTATGTAATTGCGCGTATGTGAACTAAATTTATAAGGACTATTTGACTTTGAAAGTTAAATGATAATAGGTTAATTTGGCTATATGAGTATTCAGCCAAGGTGATGTTAATAAATGAATATGTATACCTATATGAATATGTATTTAAAATATGAGCTTATAAGTATTGGGAACTAAATATGTTATGATAATACAGCTTGATTTAGTTTAATTAAGCTGATAATTTTATTGAGTTTTTTATTTCCTTATGACTTACTAAGCTATGATAGCTTACTCTATGTTTCCATATTTACTCGGTTTTATAGATTTTGAATTCAAGTTACGAATCCAGGAATCGTCAGAGGAGCTTACCATGCTATCGACTGTCTTCGATATTATATAAATTGCGTTTTGGAACTATGGCATGTATAGGCTAGCATATGTTTTGGATAGGTTGGAAGTTATGTAAATGAGCCATGCAAAAATGGCTTACATTTCCTTACTTAAATATGACTTTGTTTGGTTGTGGCTTAAGTTCAATTTTTTATTATGTTATGAATTTGGGATGGATAGTTTTTATGATATCTATATTGTATGTTGAAGTAGTTGATCATTGGGTTGTGCATATAGTTGATTTGGTTATAGATTATGTATAGGTAAAAAAATATGTATATGTGAGAAAACGGGGTTCCTATAATTGCTTAGTGTTATTATATGAATGGAATTCATAAAATACTCAGCTATGCTTCGGGGTGGTTAAGGTCGATGTTAGTACATGTGCTATAAGCTATGTTTAGTACTTGGAAAATGGTATACTAATTTTGGCTCAGTACCAAAGTGAAACAATTAAGTTAAATACGCATGTATTTGAATGAATTTTAAATGCTTAGTTTTGGTAAGGATAGCTATTTAATGTTTTGACCTAATAGTTACAAGTTGGATATGTTATTTGGATTTTTTAGTTTAGGTTACTTTGTGGTTTGGCAATTGCAAATAAAATATGATATAAAATATGTTTTAAAATGTATTCGGTTCTGCTTATAATAATTTAACTTGATATTTAGCTATTGTTATAGCAATGTATGGATTCAGTAAAGGTACTTAGATACGGTCATTATTAGTCAAACTAAAATAATTTGGAGTAGTTCCTTGAGACGCTTTGTAAACCAAAATATAACATAGGCATATGTCTTATGCATATATGATGTATGCTTGAATGACTCATATTTAATAAAAAAAAACAAATGCAATTACTTGTGAACTTGTTTGTTTAAATTATATTATAGTCACAAAGCTTAGTAACTTTAAATTGCTGGCCTAAAACGTGCATAAACAATTTTGTTTTATTTCTGTAAGTGTTCGAATGCTATTTAAGCTTTGAGTATATGATTTGATTAATGAATTGATTAAATAATTATGACTTGAGTCCCAAGACATGTGCATTGACTTGTAAGTGTGACGTATGTTTAATATAGATTTAATCGAATTTCAACATATGACTCATGTAATTAAAGTGACTTATATTTTATGTTAAGTTTTAAATAATCATATGTTGCACGTATATATATATAAGCACTCGAATGTAACTTAAGAGAATGTATAAATTTATGAAAGATGTGTATTTTTTGGTAATGCTTTGTGACGCCAAATTCGATAAAGGATACGAGTTAAAGGTGTTACATTTTATTGGTATCAGAGCTATGGTTTAGTCGGTTCTAGTAGTACTACCATAGCGTATGTGAGTCTAGCTATACATGCCATATTTATGCTTCGATAGTGTGATATCTTTTGACTCTGACAAAAATTGTTTTGATGAGGTAGATAAGTTTTTCAACCGTGCTAATTTTGATAATACGGAATGTGTACTCAAATGTTTGAATGAAAATGTGTTGGTGATGAGTTGAAACTCCTAAAGGTACGGATCAAAAAGTATGATATATATTGATATTAATAAGTGTTATAATTATACGAGCATGTAGATTATGATATTTGAGTTATGATTGCCATCTGAAATGTTTTGATTGTGAATTAATGATTTGAGTTGGTATAAATTAAGTACTGAGAAAAAAAGTGATTAAAAATATATGTTTATTAAATGTTCAAATAATGTGAAATTATTAATGAATTGACCATTTGTGAAAATGTGCGTTATGTGTATTTATGTGTAAGTTAAATTTAAGGCTTTCTTACCATCACCCCCTATTAGTGAAATGTTACTGTGAAACCTATAAGATTAAGGTTGAATAAGCCCACGAGGGTGAAGTTACAGAAGTCTGTGTTTGGAAGACCCAAATTGTAGTTTAAAAAAAAAAGGTGAATGAATCAGCAAATGAAGACAGTATTAAAAGAGACACCGGATAGTTCTGAAGATTATTCAGATTATGTGGCGTTACGGTTAAGGAAGAAGCTATCTCCGATCAAATGACTTGTTTAGGTATGATATCTAAAGAAAATATTAGTTAAAAACCTTTCTGAATTGATTTCTGTTAGTGAAGGGATAGTATGAAAATTTCTGATGGCAGAATTATATAGTTAAAATAATTTTGAATTGTATTGATGGCTGAGTATGGTGGTTATAATCAGGCAGTTATTATGATCTCTTTTGAGTATTCCATGTGTACATTTATTCTTAGAAGTATCAGTGATTATTTGTTATCATAAAGAATTCTTATAATATGGGAATATTAACTAAACATACTTATAGACGGAAGCATCGTTGATCTATTTGGGTTATGTTCTACATTGTTCTGTCTTTTTCTGACATTTATTCTATTATGTGGATATTAAAATCAAGGGTAAAATCTGTACAATGTTAATATTCTACTTCTATTGAATATGGTTATGTTAAAAATATGCAAGGACTATATTGCTCCTGTTACTGTGGATTCTAATATTTATGGGTGATATTGTTCTTTCTAGACATTTTTTGAGATATCATCGGAACTGATATCATTCTTTATGGGTTGTAATTTCTTGGTAATTTGGATAGCTTCAGACATTAAAATTTCGCTATTCCGGTCTTCCTATAACCCTGTGTGATTATCTGTAAGAGACTTCTTTCTGACCGAATTGGCTATTTCTGTTATAATTATAATTTCTTTTCTGAAAATTTGAGAAGTACTGTAGCATTGTTATTAGAGTTATAAAAGTTGTGTTTCTGCACTGGTTGCTGTCCAAATCTTATATGGTTTTCTTCTAGGTTCTAATACTTCGTTAACAACTGGAATGTTATCTATTATTTTGGTACGACGCCAGTTTCATTATGATATTACGATTTCTATTGGATGATTGTGACTTCTGTATAATGGTATATTTTAGTTATTTCTTAAATGGAAAGAAATAATTTCTTCGAAAAGACTGATCCAGTGGTTAGTCTGACCTGAATTGTTTGATTTAAAAGAAGATTGGATTATATGTGTTTGAATCTATTCACCAGATTGGTAATAAATTTTGAATGTATATGTGTGACCTGAGGAGTAGTCTGGAAGGAGAATGTGTATTCCTGAGGATTTGATACAGAACTATGTTTACCGGAACAATTTTATCTGAGAAATGTTGAGGTAAAATTAAAGTTAGTTTGATTTATGAAGTATCCCTTATTATGCGAAAATATTGTTAATCGAAACATCAGCTCTAGTTCAGCTTAAGTCAAAAAAAAGGAGAGAGAGATAAGCGATATATTTTATGGTTTGATTATAGCCGAGTTAAAAGTAAGATTATTATATATCCAACAGTTTTGTGAGACTCAGAAAGTAGATAACGGATTGTTAGTAAGACAAGGTAAATGTGATTTAAAGGTTGACTCAGAGTTCTAGATTGATGCTGAAGATTGTCTGAGGTTCAGAATTGAATATGTGTTCCAAGGAATTTACATTGTCCGAGGCAAGTTTATTGTAACACCCTGATTTTCAGATTTATTCGCGGTTTTCAATATTTTGTGAAGATTTTAAAATTTTGTATTTGGATGTGAAATTAATATCTTGAGTAGGTAAATGGGCTTATAGAAGGCCCATGTGTTGGCCAAAACCCGGTTGAATTTTTGAATTTTGGACTTAAAAGGTTAGGGGTTCTGGCTAAGTGGCCTTAAGTGGAGTGATGGGTAAATTGCATCACAAAAAGAGCCTTGGTAAAGTGGCCAGGGTGACGCCACTAGGCTCCTAAAAAGGTGGCGTGTGGAGCTTTGAGGGAGGCATGGGATCGATTCCCTGTGTTGACAAATAGATGCATTTATTTTTAAGTGCAGGAGGGGTAGTGTTGGAGTCCAGGTGGATTCTGCTAAAGGAGAGTTTGGATCAGTCCAAACGCTTGGATTAAGGAGTGATAAGGGGAGAGATTTAAGGGATTTGGAGAGAGGCTATGAGTTGGCCGAATTAAGGGAATTGAAGAGGGAAAATTCGGCAGAGGGTTTAGGTAAAATTTCGGCACCTAGGGCTTTGTGAGGTGCCGTTTTCTTCTACTCAGGCACCACAAGGGTTTCTTTCTCTCTCTTCTTCCTCTCTAGCCGAAACTACCACCTCCCCTATTATTGTTTTTCTATTTTTCTTCTTCAAAACCATTCATCAAACCCGCTATTCATCAGCACCTTTGCCGAAGTCGCAAAAGCCGAAATCCTGTGATCACTGCTTGTCCCGATTTCTTCAAAGCCAGGTCCTTCTATATTCTTTTGTTTTTATTAATCCACGATTATCTTTTCTTAATCCTAGATACCTGACGGCAATTTTACTTCAAGGTTATAGTTCCATATTATCATCTCCTTCATCACCCAAAAGCCGAAAAACCATAGATTTGGGGGGCTTATAGCCGAAACTTCTTCAACCCTTGGATTCGGGTTTTACCATTGCTCTAAAGATAAATCTGCACCAGATTGCGTGGAGATCAAAAAGGAGTAAGGGGTAAGTGTTCATCATCTCAGATCTGGTCATATTTTACAAAGTTAGGAAAAGCCGAAGTCCCTAAAATCTAGGGAGGCTGTCGATTTGGGCATGTGGCTCTAAG
The DNA here is from genome assembly GCF_007990345.1 of Gossypium hirsutum. Lineage (NCBI taxonomy): Eukaryota > Viridiplantae > Streptophyta > Magnoliopsida > Malvales > Malvaceae > Gossypium > Gossypium hirsutum. Next base: position 18,364,086 of record NC_053436.1, read on the forward strand.
GGTTTTTAACTGACGTTTTCTGTCAATGATTAGTGTCTTCTTAAGTGTTGGATTGAAAGCATGGATCATTGGAACAATCGGATTCGGAGCTAGCTACCGATTTTGGCAAAAAGGTAAGGTTTCAAAGGCTTTTAGGGACATGGTTCGACCATGGATAAGTAGGTTGTGGGTTTAGTGATTATGGTTTGTAAATAAGAACTGTGCTAATCAATTGTAGGACATCGGAAGAGATCTCAGTAGCAGTTGTCGCGAATCAGGTGTGTACCGAACACCCTTTCTTAGTTCAATTCGGCAAAAGCTGAAATGCCGAAATTCCGGCATTTCATAGGCTTGTGAGTATGCGAATGCTCTCAATACATAGAGTAATTGTTAGATCTAGCATCGCAAAGTGGTAAGTAAGTTCGTGTGACATTTTAGCGTACTTCGAAAAAAGGGGCCAGATGGGCCAAAACTGGGCCCAATGGGCTTACGGACCAATATGGGTAAGATATGGGCAAATTAGCCTGTTAGTTAGATGGTGGAACCAAATTGCATAAAACTGCTAAAAATTACTGAAATAACGTGTGTAGTTGCGTAAGTACGAAATTACCCCTAAAGAGCATAATTACCAAAATACCCCTAGGGTTCAAATTGGCTAAACTGCATGAATGATTAATACTGTATTTTACATGATATGCTTTTATTAATATCTGTTGCATGGGATTGGGGTATTGATGGAGGAAGTATTGAAAGTGGTTCATCCACGTACTGGAGGCTTTGCCTCAACTTACTGATATTTGGGCAGCGTTGCTGCAACTGTGGATGGCTGGGTGGGTTGAGATATTCCCCACATGGAGTGTAGGGCTGGTACGGGGCAGTGTAGGGGTTGGTGGGTTGAGTAGTCTCCCCAGTTGGGTTTGCATGCATTACTACTATTGTTACTTATGTTACTGTACTGGGCCTATGGGCCACACTGTTATGTTAAAAAGGGCTAAGGCCTTGCTACTGTATTCTGAAAAGGGCTTCGGTCCACTGTGTACTGTTATCTGAATAGGGCTTAGGCCCAATGGGCTCGAGCTAATTTGGGCTTTGGATGGGTTTCTGTATACACTGAGTTTTCCCAAACTCACCCCTTCCTCTTCCATCCTTGCAGGTGAGCCCTAGTTGGTGGACTTGGAGCTGGGCGGGATTCAGAGTGGCCATGAAGATTGATTGCCGATTTTAAATAAGTTTAGCATTTAATTTGGATTATTTTTATTATGCTTAAAGTTGTAATAAGGCCGCTCTTTTTAATTAATTTTATTTTGGGGATTATTAAACTGGTTAGCACTAGGGTTCGTTTTATAAAATCTACTCGTTTTTAAAAAGATCACGATGACGCGGAAAGTTTCCGCAAAGTAAATGTTTTTCCAAGAAAATAAATATTTTAAGCAAACGTTTTTCAACCTTAATCATTTTCTTAAGATGGACATAACCAAACGGTTTTCTCAAATTATACGAGATGTTAGAGTGTGGCAATGGCGGTGTGCATGTCTAGGATTGGATCCGAAGGGAGCTTGGTACTTAAGTAGTCCGACGGACTCACCTCCTCTTCTTCCTGGTTTCCTACCTGGTGCACAGCTTCCGTTCACTTTAACCTAGTTTCAAAAGTGTCTTATACAACACCAACTAAGTTTTCCAAACTAAGTAATACGGAATGTTTTGAAGGCATCGATGTGGCGCATCAGATTCAGTCATAACGTCTAGGTCGGGTTTGGGGTGTTACATTTATAAGCAAATAGACGTTGTATAATTTAATTATATGTGAATTATATATGCTGAAATGGAATAAGAGTATATATGTATAAATTAGTCAAATGTGTACAAGCTTGACAGCTATGTTTATGAATTCGTCTCGACCGAATTACAACGTTCGAAAGTCCCATATGAACCTTAGGAATAGTTAGGATGCATATGTCATGACATAGGATTCCGATATATGTGTGCGAGTAAGACCATGGCATCGATATGTGACTCCAATATATGTGTGCGAGTAAGACCCTGTCTGGGACAATGGCATCGATTTGTGGTTACTTGTAAGACCACGTCTGGGACGTTGGCATTGTATGATATATGTGATTATTGGAGTGTCTTATCCATTTCCGAATGGTTCATCGGGCAAAGATAAGTTGTGATCGAACTTGTAATATGAGCTTAATGAACAAGTATGAGCTAGTTGATTTCCTATTTGAAAATAAGGTAAATTGGTCATTGGATATGTGATACAAATTATATAAGTTGCTAATGTGAATATATGTACATTGGTGAAGTATATTCGACCATATGTGATGTGTATGCATGTGATATTATATTTTGATTCATGATTATACGAATATGAGCAAAAATATATGTATTCTATTAAATGTGGATTTGATGTATAATATGTGCTTGATAAATGTATTTTATGATTGTGCAAATGTACATGAATATTGAAAACATGATTTGATTTTGTTGTAACGAATTGAAATAGTTGGTTGTCTACTTAAAACAAGGTAAGTATGTGACTTGAAACTTGTTTAAAACTATGTGTGATACAAATAAGGATTTCATGTGAACTTGGTAAGAACATTCAGCCTTTTATATTTAGATATATGTAAATATGATTATGCATATTCTATTCGAATAAATAAAAAGTATATGTACTTCATGTTTTATTATGATTCTCAAGCTTATTTATATGAACATATGTATAAATGGTTATATGTGGGTATTCGGCCTTGTGAATGTTATGGAATAAGTTTCAATTATGTACATATGTGGTTATTAAATAATGGGCCATTTATCTAATATATGTACATGAAATTATTTTGTGATATGTGAGCTTACGTAATTGCGCGTATGTGAACTAAATTTATAAGGACTATTTGACTTTGAAAGTTAAATGATAATAGGTTAATTTGGCTATATGAGTATTCAGCCAAGGTGACGTTAATAAATGAATATGTATACCTATATGAATATGTATTTAAAATATGAGCTTATAAGTGTTGGGATCTAAATGTGTTATGATAATACAGTTTGATTTAGTTTAATTAAGCTGATAATTTTATTGAGTTTTTTATTTCCTTATGACTTACTAAGCTACGATACCTTACTGTATGTTTCCATATTTACTCGGTTTTATAGATTTTGAATTCAAGTTACGAATCCAGGAATCGTCAGAGGAGCTTACCATGCTATCGACTGTCTTCGATATTATATAAATTGCGTTTTGGAACTATGGCATGTATAGGCTAGCATATGTTTTGGATAGGTTGGAAGTTATGTAAATGAACCATGCAAAAATGGCTTACATTTCCTTACTTAAATATGACTTTGTTTGGTTGTGGCTTAAGTCCAATTTTTTTATTATGTTATGAATTTGGGATGGATAGTTTTTATGATATCTATATTGTATGTTGAAGTAGTTGATCATTGGGTTGTGCATATAGTTGATTTGGTTATAGATTATGTATAGGTAAAAAAATATGTATATGTGAGAAAACGGGGTTCCTATAATTGCTTAGTGTTATTATATGAATGGAATTCATAAAATACTCAGCTATGCTTCGGGGTGGTTAAGGTCGATGTTAGTACATGTGCTATAAGCTATGTTTAGTACTTGGAAATGGTATACTAATTTTGGCTCAGTACCGAAGTGAAACAATTAAGTTAAATACGCATGTATTTGAATGAATTTTAAATGCTTAATTTTGGTAAGGATTGCTATATAATGTTTTGACCAAATAGTTACAAGTTGGATATGTTATTTGGATTTATAGTTTAGGTTACTTTGTGGTTCGGCAATTGGAAATAAAATAGGATATAAATATGTTTTAAAATGTATTCGGTTATGCTTATAATAATTTAACCTGATATTTAGCTATTGCTATAGCAATGTATGGATTCAGTAAAGGTACTTAGATACGGTCATTATTAGTCAAACTAAAAGTGCATAATTTGGAGTAGTTCCTTAAGACACTTTGTAAACCAAAATATAACATAGGCGTATGTCTTGTGCATATATGATGTATGCTTGAATGAATCTTATTTAATAAAAAAATGCAATTACTTGTGAAGTTGTTTGCTCAAATTATATTATAGTCACAAAGCTTAGCAACTTTAAATTGCTGGCCTAAAACGTGCATAAACAATTTACGACATTTGGTATTTTGTTTTATTTCTGTAGGTGTTAATGCTATTTATGTTTTGAGTACATGATTTGATTAATGTATTGATTAAATAATTATGAATTGAGTCTCAAGACATGTGCATTGACTTGTAAGTGTGACGTATGTTTAATATGGATTTAATCGAATTTCAACATATGACTCGTGTAATTAAAGTGACTTATATTTTATGTTAAGTTTTAAATAATCATATGTTGCACGTATGTATACAAGCACTCGAATGTAACTTAAGAGAACGTGTAAATTTATGAAAGATGTGTCTTTTTCGGTAATGCTTCGTAACCCTAAATTTGACAACGGATACAGGTTAAAGGTGTTACAAATAATACAAGCATCCAACATAACATCAATTTAGTTAGCTATTAAATACCACACCTACTCTTGCAATTATAAATGTCTTGAAATATTGTTCCATAATCAGACCTATCAATGAATCACTTATGTAATATAATCAATTTACTATTTGAATATTAAGTTTCATAACGAACAACCACCTTGATCATAAGACACAAACATTACCCACCTCATATCCTTCAAATTAGTCAACTTGAACTTAACTACCTAACACTTTGATTCATGCAGCATTCCATTTTTTTCTCTTCCTCACAACTATTCCATTTTTTTCTTCCTCACAACTATTAACATGTCAAATTCAGACATATTTAGCATGCCATTCACAAATAAATATTGCTTACAGCATATATCTTACCTTTATGGCTCACAACCTGTTAACCAAAATTAATCTAAACCGTAACTAACATAATTCAAATTCTAGTATAACAACTTAGCAATTTTCACATGGCTCATTATATACAAAACCAAAATCTAATATTTCAAAACACATTTTAGCCTATACATGCCATAATTTAAGTTTAGCTAAAAAGGTACCAAAACAGTAGATAGTGTGATGAACTTTGCTGACAGTCCCCGAGCTTGTAGCTTGATCCAAAAGCTATAAAATAGAAATACACATATACACAAGTAAGCTTTTTATAGCTTAGTAAGTCATAAGCAAATAATCAACCCAAGGATATTATCAACTTAATTTAACTAAACCAAATTATATTATCATAACACATTTTGATTCAAATGCATATAAATTTATATATTATATAGACATATATATATTCATTATAAATATCACCTAACCGAATGTCTATATAGTCAAACTAACATATTAGCATTCAATTTTCCAAAGCCAAATAATCATTACAAATCTAATTCACATACACTCAATTACATAAGTTCATGTGTTACCATATAATTTCAATATATGCATTGATTATGTGACCGAATACATAAATTCCCATACATATAATTAATACTCATTCCAATAATTTTCACAAGGTTGAATACCCATACCTAGTTTACAAATAATCCTCATTTGCAGTACACACAATTTGTAATGAGTATCAATTTACACACTTACCTTATTTTAAATAAACCTCAAGCTAATTCATACCTGGTCATTTAGCTCATATTACACACTCGAATACAACTTATCTTTGCCCAATTAACAAATCAGAATTGGATAGAATACTTGGTTAATCACATAAATCGTACAATGCCAACGTCCCAGACGTGGTCTTACATGTAACCACATATCGATGCCACTGTCCCAGACAAGGTCTTACTCGTAAACACATATCGGAATCACATATTGATGCCATGGTCTTACTCGCACACATATATCGGAATCCTATGTCATGACATATATATCCTAACTATTCCTAAGGTTCATACGGGGCTTTCAGACGTCGTAACTTGGTCGAAACGAACTCGGGTAGTCAAATTTAATCATTTTCGGCCATAGCATATTAAAATTCTACATTTCATAACAGCATATAAATATAACATTTAATTACCAAATAAGTCTTTTTGCTTATAAACTTACCTCAGATGTCGTAAAATGGGACAGGGCTGCTAGTCTACAACTTTAATTTTTCCCCGGTCTAAATCTGACTTCTTTATTTCTTTATCTAAACATATCCAAATTAAGCTCATTCAAACATATTTTCATTCAATTTAATCCAAAAACACATAAATAGAGAAATTACCATTTTACCCCTGACATTTACAATTTTTACAATCTAGTCCCTATTGCACAAAACACAAAATATGTAAAATTTCAAGGTACCCATGTTTGGCCGAATATTCCTAGTGTTCATACAAGACCATATATTTCATTTATTTCACATTTTAGTCCCTCAAATTATTATTTTTGTAATTAAGTCCTAATTACTTAAAATCATCAAAAACTCCAATACAAAATATGTTAATCTAAAACATATCTTTTATTTTTGATCATCAAACAACAAAAATCACAAGCTATCAAAAATGGCACAACTCAAAATATTCATCAAAATAAAAAATTAAAGCTTGGATTTTGAAGTACTCGAAGCAACGATCTCAAAAACATAGAAATTATCAAAAACCGACAAAGAACGAACCTTGATTTTAGCTTGCAAGATGGCCGAACCCTAGTTCTTTTTCTTTTTCTTTGGTTATTTTGATATTCGACTAGTAGAAAGTATGAACACATTATGATTTGTCTTATTATTTTATAATATACTTTATATTATAATATTTTATTACATAAGTTACTATTTTACCCTTACTTATTATTATGTATAAATTACTTACTAATGGCCGAATGTGTCCATACAAGTATGTAAAGGTATATTTGCATTATAGGTGCTTCCATTAATAAAGACAATAGCAATTAAGTACTTTCACATTTAACCACTAAATTTTTATCTTACGCGATTAAGTCCTTTTATTTAATCGGACACCTAAACGACAAAATTAAATCACGAAAATTTCACAGATATAAATTCACACAAAATAAACACAGAAAATAATTTTTATAAATTTTTCTGACTCGAATTCGTGGTCCCAAAACCACCGTTCCGATTAGGGTCTAAATTGGTCTGTTACACAAGGTATGGTCACTACGAATTCCTTGTTATGCCTTTCAAATTGACGAATGCTCCGGCTATGTTTATGGACTTGATGAATAGAATATTTCGTCCGTACTTGGATAAGTTTGTTGTGTTGTTCATAGATGACATTTTGACTTACTCTAGAGATGAGTCGGAATATGCCGAACATCTAAGTATCGTTTTGCAGATTTTAAGGGATAAGCACTTATATGCCAAGTTCAGTAAAAGTGAGTTTTAGCTCCATGAAGTTGGGTTTTTAGGCCACATTGTTTCCAGTGATGGTATTCGGGTTGATCCTAGTAAGATTTCTGCCATTGTTGAATGGAAGCCTCCAAGGAATGTAACCGGAGTTAGGAGCTTTTTGGGCTTAGCCGGTTATTACCGAAGGTTTGTAAAGGGATTTTCTATGATAGCCACCCCTATGAAGAGGCTGCTACAAAAGGATGTTAAGTTCGAGTGGATAGAAAAGTTCCAACAAAGCTTTGAAAAGCTAAAAATGCTATTAACCAAGGCGCTAGTGCTAGTACAACTAGAACCAGGGAAAGAATTTGTAATCTACAGCGATGCGTCCTTGAATGGACTAGGTTGTGTGCTTATGCAAGAAGGAAAGGTTGTAGCCTATGCTTCAAGATAGTTGAAGCCCCATGAGAAGAATTATCCAACTCATGATTTGGAATTGGCCGCCAAAGTGTTTGCCTTGAAGTTTTGGCGTCATTATTTGCTGGGAGAAAAATGCCATGTCTATACCAATCATAAGAGCCTCAAGTATTTGATGACTCAAAATATTTGAATTTAAGGAAACAAAGATGGTTGGAACTGTTGAAATACACACCTGATTGGAGACTGGAGTTAATCCACGCTCCGAGCACTCTTAGTCGACGCCCAACCTAAACGAGCACGCCATAAAGCGAAAGGGATCAGCCAAGAAAGGTACCTTTACTCTCCTCATGGTTCTCTCTATTTAAAGCCAGCTTCCCATCCACTCTTATGTTAGCTTCCCTATGTGGGATCCCTCAAACATCAGAGTTTAAATTCAACACCAACTCTTGCCGCCCCCTATTAGTAAAATAAATGCCCTTTGCTTGCTATGGGATTCGAACCCATGCCTCCCCTCAGATGCTCCACATGCTACTTGCCACTAAACCACAAGGCTTTTTTTGTGTCACAATTTCTCCAACAATATTCTTAAGGCCTACCTACTACACCCAGGGTTTGATTCACCTTAAACCATTTTTTTTGCTAGAGTCCAGGTTTAAACCCAGGACTTTCCAACACTTCTCAACACACTTAACCACTAAAACAAGCCTTCATTAACGAAATTTGCATGCACAACAGAATATTATAAGCTGCCTTCAACCGCTCCCATGCTCAAGGCCCAAAACTTCTAGGCCCAAATTCAGGGTGTTACAACTCTACCTCCCTTAAAGAAATTTCGTCCTCGAAATTTCCATCTAACAGGGTAGTCGTGTACATCTACCCCACTACTGTAACACCCCGAACCCGAGACCGACACCGGAGTCGGACACGAGATGTTAACAAACTTTGAAAAATTTTTCCAGACACTGCCAGTCTGAGTACTAGTCGCTTCAAAAATCAAATCTTGAGTTTCACAACTCGAAAATCAGTTTTGTGATTTTTCCCTGAAACTAGACTCATGTCCCCACCTATGTATTTTTTCTAGAATTTTGGTCGGGCCAATTAGTACAGTTTATTAGTCAAAGTCTCCCATGTTACAGGGGTCGACTACACTGACCTTTCCCATTACGACTGCGATATCTCTCTGCACAGAGCTTCAATACTGATGCCGTTTGTTTCTATGGAAACTAGACTCAGAGTGGAATCCATACATATATGGTATGACCCTAATTATCTCTGGTAAATTTATAGTGATTCCAAAGGCGGAACAGGGAATCCAGAAACTGTTCTGGCCCTGTTCCACAAGAACCCGAATATCTCTTACTGTACTGTTCCTATGATTGTTTCGTTACTTCCATATGAAAGTAGATTCATCAAGGTTCGATTACATAATTTATTCACTATTTAATTCCACTCCTACGAATTCTTTGATTTTTCCAATCCACCACTGCTGCTATCAGCTTCTGTTTCAAAGTAACCTTACCTAATTTGGTTTCATGGACCAACTAGGGCCTTGTCATACATAAGCCCACATATGATCATACTTAGCCATTCTAGTGGCTGATCATTTGCTCACACTTCCATTCCAACTATAGTTACATCATGAAACCATCTATACATTCATAAATACGAATGGTCTAATGCCATACTCCACTTCTACAAGCCATTTTCGCATGGCTGTACACTTATACATTTCATAAAGTACTCGAAAGACAACAATGGGTAGTCCTATACATGCCATATCAAAATTCAACCAAAATAGTACCCAAAAGAGCCTTGGATAGTGTGGGCGACTTCGACTTCAAGATCCCGAGTCCGATAGCTGGAGAACCAAAAATCTATAAAACAGAGGAGCAATGTAACGAGTAAGCAATTTATGCTTAGTAAGTTTGAGCAAGGAATTCCAGCATGCACAAAGAATAGCACACATTTAGCTAAACGGAATATTTCATAATACGCAATTTACCGATGTCAAACTTGCTTCACAACATTAACAACCCTTATGTACATACACAATAAACTAACTTGGCCGAAGGCCGGTAGCTCGTTTATCAACTGAGCGAACATTTATTTGTAAGGGCTCGATTAAATTTAACACATACGTAACATATCCCATATTGGGATGTTTTTCGAGTATTCGCTGAAATTTTACAGCAAGCTCATTCATTACCAAATCACGTACCTTCGGGATTTAACCGGATATAGCTCCTCGTTCAAATGCCTTCGGGACATAGCCCGGTTTTAGTAACTCACACAATGCCTTCGGGACATAACCCGGATTTAACAACTCGCACGAATGCCTTCGAGACTTAACCCGGATTTAATAACTTGCACGAATGCCTTCGGACTTAACCCGGATTTAGTATCTCGCACAAAGGCCTTCGGATCTTAGTCCGGATATATTCACTTAGCACAAAGCCTTCGGGACTTAGCCCGGACAGCATTCAATTAATCATGCACAAGTAACAATAATTCATGGCACATTCATATTTCATTTTCATTTGCGAAACTCAAACACAAGGCACATATCGTCCTTGCACATTCGGCTCAATAGCCACACATAGAGCATGATTTAATCACATTGTAATTTAAGCTCTCTTACTCAAGAACTTACCTCGGGTGTAGTCGAACGATTCCGCTAGCTATTCAACCACTTTTTCCTTCCCTTTATCGGATTTATTTCCCTTTTGCTCTTGAGCTTAATCAAACAAATAAATTGATTTCATCATTTAGGCATCAAAAAGATGAACACAAGGCACTTAGCCCATATTTATACATTAGACATTAAGTCTCATACATGAAAAAATCATGCATCAACACAACATATTAGCTAATTTCTTTCCCCTTGGCCGAATATGCATGTCTATTTTTGGGGTCGATTTCAACACTTAATACACACATATACACACTAGTAAAGCATCCTCCCCCTTTTCATCAATTTAACACATGCATTGCTCATTAACATGCAAAGTTACATTCGGCCTTAGCACACATCTTGCTAGCCGATTCTTCTCCATTTAGCAACCAATGCACATATGTGCTCACACAAAAATGCTAAAAAGGAGGTTCAAGAATCATCAAGCCATCATCACATGCATCATTAACAAGCTTCATATTTTGCATGCAATGGCATTAACACAACCTCCACCTAGGCCGAATCTTAACTCATCCTCATACCTCATCACCACAACATCAAACATCAACCAAGAATGATGCATCCATGGTCAAGTGCCATTTCCATCACGTAGCAGATTTAGACCATGGGCTAGGTAGAATCAAGCTAACAACTAATCATGCATGCATCTCATGAACATCATCAAACATACCTTAGCCTAGCTACATGCATGGCCGAATCTCTTCACCTTTCTTCTTCTTTCCTCCTTAAAATTTTTGGCCAAGGATGAACCAAAGGATGAGAAATTTTTTTCTTTGTTTTCTTTCTAATTTAGGCTAAAATGAAGGTGAGAAAGGATGAACACAAATTTTTCTCCTTTCTTCTCTTTAGCTCACGGCAATGGGGGGCAACTACACATTTTTTTTTTCTTTTGTTTCCATTTCTTTATTACCCATACTCCTTATTTTATTCTTCCATTAACAAACATGTTTCATGACATGTTTGCCCATCATTCCTTGTCATGGCCGGCCACTACTCATTAGGGGGGGAAATTTGACATGCAAGTCCCCTTGTCACACACTAACAGTCCTCACACATGACCTATCACATTTAGAATTTTCTCACATAAGTCCTATTGACTAAATTCACATGAAATCAACCAAATTGAAGCTGAAATTTCACACATTTATACATATTCTAGACAATAAGTATCACATTCAAACATTTCGTGACTCGTTTAGCGTCCCGAAACCACTTCCGACTAGGTCAACTTGGCTGTCACAACTCCCCATTAAAATCAAAATCACGAAATATTGACGTTCACGATTCGGTCCATTGCTTCTCGATCCGTGTTTGAGCCATAAACCTTTACTAGCGGAACTCTTTTGTTCGCAACTCCTTCACTCACGAGCTAGGATACGCATCGGTTCTTCTTCATAGCTCATGTCGACTTGAATTTCAACCTCTGATGGGCTAATTATATGCGATGGATCAGATCGATAGCGTCGAAGCATCGAAACAGAAAGACGCCATGAATCTTTCAAGCTCCAGGGGCAAAATCAATCTATACGCAACCGGGCCACTCGTTCGGAGATTTCGTACGGCCCAATGAATCTTGGCTCACTTGCCCTTACGGCCGAACCTGAGTATCTTTTCCAAGGTGAAACCTTAAGGAACACTTTGTTCCACCTATACTCGATGTCTTTTCGTTTCAAATCTGCGTACGATTTCTGACGATCCGTGGCTACCTTCAGACTTTCACGGATTACCTTTACTTCTGTTCAGCATCTCTAATCAATAACTCCGAAAATTTTACTTTCACCGAGCTCGGTCCAAAACAATGGTGTACGGCATTTACGACCGTACAAAGCCTCGTAAGGTGCCATCTTAATACTTGATTGAAAACTATTGTTGTAAGCGAATTCAATCAAAGGTAAATACCGTTCCCATGAACTACTGAACTCGAGGATGCAACATCTCAACATATCCTCAAGTATCTAATTATCCCTCGGATGACCATCGTTTGGGGTGAAAAGCAGTGCTAAAATGCAGCTTGGTACCCAAGCTTCTTGCAATTTCTTCCAAAATCGGAGGTGAATCTCGGATCTCTATCCGACACGATAGAACAGGTACCCCGTGTAATCTCACAATTGATAAACGTACAATTCAGCTAGTTCTCCAATGAAAAATCCGTACGTAGGGGATGAAATGAGCCGACTTAGTCAGTCTATCAACAATAACCCATATCGCATCCTTCTTACTTGCTGACAAGGCAGTCCGACACAAACCTTGTGACTCGATCCATTTCACTCGGTATCATGATCGGCTGGAGTAATCCTGAAGGCACTTGATGTTCCGCTTTCACTTGTTGACATATAAACATCTCGAAACAAAGTCGGAGATGTCCCGTTTCATACCATGCCACCAAAATTGACGTTTCAAATCGTTGTACATTTTCGTACTCCCCGGGTGAATTGACATTCCCTCATGGGTGTCAGAATCATCAAATGAGTCCGAATTCCTTGGAACACACAACATTTTGAACCTCAAACATCACATCATCAATTTAAACTCCGATTCCTCTCGGAAAACACTAGCCCGTTTTCAACCATTCATATCGACTTTCTGAGCTCACGAATTTGTGAGCCAATAATGTTTAGCTTTAATTCAGCTACTAAACACTTCTGGAATTAGAAAATCCGTTCATCTCGTACCATGCTATCCGAAAG